>NW_019154098.1:48178302-48217894 GCF_002288905.1 Enhydra lutris kenyoni
TCCCGCTACCTGAAGTAGTCTCAGCCTGCTACTTCTCCGCCATCTTGACTCCTCTAGGAGAATTTCTTTTTACTGTTGAGAAAATTAAGTGATGATTATTCAAATAGTATAACATGAAAAGGATGTAATAGAACAAAACCCCCAAAGGCCTGTGAAAATCTAAATTGGAAAATGCATTCTCAACGCAATTTTAATTAAAGCAATTGAATTTAAGTAGTTGAGATAAACAAGGAAGTGGAAGCCCTAAACCTTAATTTATCACTTTGATAGGGCAGATTATAGAAACTGTATTTTAAATGTAGGTCTCCATTGGTTTGAGCTACAGAACTCCATCAGATACTGTGCTACCAGACACACTCCTAGTCTTTCATTTAATTGTCTTCTTGCCTGGTTGATTAAATAAAGATTAGTGTTTATTATCTTCACAGCACTTTAACAAATGAAGCCAAACAGCTTTTCTACAAGTTGGGCAACCCAATGCTTTACTTCATTTATAGATTGGTAAATAGAAGACTCAACGTTTCAAGCATCACAGTGACAGGGAAAAGTAGGTCATACATAGTAAATTCTACATAGGTCCCTGAACCATTTCTAGTATGTTCCATGTGTTGATCACAAGAAAACTTCAGATATTTTAATAGTTGTTGGGATTATATGGCACTGGTGAGATTAAGCCTAGCTAGTTTTTTGTTTTTCTTTTAAACATTTCACCAGAGAAGGAAGGGAAAGCTTGTTTTCTAGTAACCACTTATATTAGTTTTCTATTGCCACTGTAACAAATTACCATAAACAATGGCTTAAGAAAAACAAAAATTTATTCTCTTACAGTCCTGGAGGTCAGAAATCCTAAAATCAAGATGTCACCTAGGTTGGTTCCTTGTAGAGGCTCTAAAGCAAAAGTAATTTCTTCACTTTTGCAAGTTCTAGAGGCTGCCTGCCTTCCCTGACTCATGGCTCCTTCCTCCATCTTCAACACTAGTGTCTTAACATGGTTATCTCTTTTTATCTCTTTTACTGACTCCACCCCTGCTGCTCCCCTCTTATAAGGGTTCGTGTGATTATCTGCTCCACTGGGATAATTCAAGATATTCTCTCCCATCTAAAGATCCTTATAATATGTGCAAATATGCTTTTACTATATAAAGTAACACATTGACAGGTCCAGGGATTAGGATATGGGTACCTTTGGGTGGCCATGTTTCAGTCTACCGTAGCTCTGAAAATGTATGTAGGGAGGGAGATAACTGATATCCATGTTTTCTTCCCTTTATACTCTTTGGATTAGAATTCCTGAGGTTTTAGGTGGCTACTGAGACAAAAAAGTTAACCACAAGCATATGCCTCATCTGGAATGGAGAACTAGAGAAGCAATATAATATAGTTAATCAGAGTGAGGGCTTTGTAATAGAAAGATTTGGATTCTAATACTATACAGTACTGGATGAGCAAATCTCTGGTTGATGAATGACCAGGTAAGTTAACACAAAACAACAAAAAGATACTGTCTTACATCAATTCTCCAAATCTCCTGCACTTTTTTTTTTTTAAACAAATTTATTTCATACTACCTCCTAAAACATCTTTTCCTCTGGCCCAAGAAATTTCCTGTTGACATACTACCTGAAACACATTGAAAAGTCACCATTATGGACTATGTACCCAGAGGAAGAAAATATCTCCTTTATCACTCTTTTCCCTCCCTCCTAACTGAAGCTTCTACTCTCTCAACTTGGCCATTTACCAATAAAGAGGCCACAGGCAAGCCATACAATTCTCTGAGCATCAACTTTCCTATTTCTAAAATAGGGACAATAACCCTTACTTCTGTTGGGGAGAAAACATTTTTCTCTACCCTTCAAAGTATTTTTGACTATTCTAAGAATTAAATTGATATAAGACCAACAAACAGAAGAAAATCAAGTTTAATTCCATACACACAGGGGTTCCCAAAGAAAATGAGGCCCATAGGCAGTCAGGCAGTTGAGGTTTATATGCCATGCAGAGCTAAGGAGATGGGGATAAGAACCTGGGACTACAAATGAAAGAAGATAATAGGGATGCCTGGGTGACTCAGTGGGTTAAAGCCTCTGCCTTGGCCTGGGTCATGATCCCAGGCTCCTGGGATCGAGCCCCACATCGGCCTCTGCTCAGCAGGGAGCCTGCTTCCTCCTCTCTCTCTCTCTCTCTCTGCCTGCCTCTTTGCCTACTTGTGATCTGTCTGTCAAATAAATAAATAAAATCTTTAAAAAAAAAAAAAGAAGATAATATACAGGGAGATGAAAAAAGAGTAAATATTTGATAAATAAATGTTTGCTGGACCAACAGAAATAACAGGAAATAAAAAGTAATTTTAATAGACCTTGCTAAGCTTCTCCCTGTCTACCGCATCTAGTTCATATTACACTGTAGTTATCTATGATGATAGTTACTTTCTAAATTCCTTTAGGCAGCTAAAGGGAAGGTCAGTTTTGTCCTGAATGTTCTATTTCTTAAAAATAATCAGCTTAAAATAATCCACATGCCAAAGAGACATATTTTGGGGTGGCAAATTTTACCCTACATTCAATAGAGTTTTGTGGGCTTTTAGTGAGATCATGTGTGAAGAGTAGCTGGCATATATTAAATGGTAGGTAAAAAACAAAAATAAATCCAAAAACCTTGGGGTATGCTCCTCTCAAGAAATCCATTCCTCAAATTCCATTTTTAGCAAATGCCTAAAAACATGAGGAGAATATGACAATAGAACCAATAGGGGCAGGGATATAAAACTCATGTCTTTTAATAAATAAATGTATTATACATATATATTTAATAAATACTATATAGTACTGGGTACTATAGTGTAAGTACTAGGCACAGTTCTCCAGATGTGCAGTTTCAGAGAAGGTAAGTCACTAGACATAACTTGAAAAGTGCTATAATCAAGAGAAACAAATTAGTTATAAGTACATGGAGGAGACAGCCTCTTCTTTTTGACATCTGTGGAACAAGGTGGTGAAAACAAATTGGATAACAGCACAAATGATACCAATTCCTCGATAAGTAAACATACTTGACAAAGAACTTGCATCCTTTGTTCCTTTGTTTTAAGGCCCTGGGAGATAAGAAAGAAATGCTTCTCAGGCCAAGACCAGAGAAACTACGGGTAAAATACCAGTCCAACAATATCAGCAGAAAATCTTTCACTTTTTTTTCTTTAGCACAAAATAATTTCTTTTTTTTTTTCATTTTATTTTTTTTCAGTGTTCCAAAATTCATTGTTTATGCACCACACCCAGTGTTCCATGAGATACATGCCCTCCATAATACCCACCACTAGGCTAACCCACCCCCCACTCCCCTCCCCTCCAAAACCTTCAGTTATTTCTATTCAGCCAAATTAGACCTATGTCCTGGTTGACTGCCCAAGAAAACAGTAGTGTTTTCTTCAACTAATTACACCATTTCCTTACGAAGAATAGTCTGAACTTTATCTGATTTCATCTCTAAATGATAGTCCCTGTTCTAACCAAACTGCTTCATTCAGTACTTTACTATTCAGTGGAAATGATAAGGAGACAGTCCCTTGTAGTTAAGCCCTTTGTTCTTTATTTCCGCTCCTATGAAGTATCACTTATTTCCACCTATTCCTCCCCACTCGAATATTCCACAACCTAAAGTCTAAATAATCTGCAAACCACCACAAAAATACCAGTCAAGAGAGCAAACATTCAGAGGGAAAAAAGAGTAAAGTGGGTGTGTGTTGGACTCTTTCTTTCCTAATGAGTTTCAAGCATGTTCCATGTGTCACTTTCATATTCTATTAATGCAGACTGGAATATGATTTATAGACTTCTATTACTTTTAGTAAAATTCCACTGAAACAGAACAATTCAGGAGTCCTCCAGAGTTGTTTATAATAGGATTTTATCTCTATTAGAAAGAAAACAGCACTAGTTCCAGCTGTTCTTCCTTTGGATAAAATTCACTTTTCATCAGTAGAATGTATAAAGTTTAGTTTGACAGCTGGCCTCATATAGTTAAATGCTACTTCATGTTATTTAGTTCAAATTTTTCTCATAATGCTAGGAACAGATAAGATGAGACCAAGGTGCTGAATGGCATATTTTTAGTTCTGATAGAATAGGCTTCGTCAACAAAGTTGAAAAAGTGAAAGAATTAAAATAGAATTGCTAAGAAATTTATGTGAGTGAAATCTAAAGAATATAGCCTGGTATTTTTATGAGTTTTGCCAAAAGTGTAAAAGAAAATAATAAAAAATTGGTCCTGTCAGCAGAACTATACATTATAGAAAATAAAATAGATATTAAAGAAAAATTAACAAAATGAAAATGCAGTATTTGCGCTCTTTTCATGTCTTCTTCCCAATCATAATCTCTCAAAATGGAAATTAAAAAAATCCAAAACATCCATGGCTAATCAGCATTCTTCACTTAGGAGACATAAACTAAGAGGTTTTATAGTTCACTGAATTTTGGTGGAGGAGGTAACCAACTAACCAACATCTAATTGTAGGACACTTCATTTGTAAACTAGGCCATGATTTCAATACTATATGCAAACAGGTATTAAAGTTGCCTACTTTTTATCATGATAGCAGGTTGAACCATCTCCCACAAAAGTCATACAATCAAGTGCACTATCATTATAGATGCGAAATGGTATATAATTAGAGCACTGGAACTGGAAAGTGTACTAGAGATTCTTGGTAGCTCAACTGGGCAAGCGAGGCCATTGACTATAGAGAAGTCAGGATACAGGCAGCCAGCTCTCAAAGCCAGGCACACCATCAGCTGGTTCATAGGCTTGAAATAAATTTATCAGGCAGTATTTTTAAGCCTTAAAATTTTCATTATTTTTCCTGGCATATTTAATTTCAAACATCATCTATTTTCTCACCCCTTCATACAGCAAGCTGAAAGTTGCCAAAATATCTCTCCCTAATATAGACATCCTGGAATAGGGAGGTGACTAGACACTGCATCATCTTTGGAAGATCTCAGTTAACCTATGAAAGCAGCCTTTCACTATTTCTCTGCTGCAGTTATTTCCCATTTAATATAGTCTAAATACTATATGTACATGGGGTATATGTAAGTGTGTGCTGTAATGATCATCTCTTTTAGTATACTACTTTGGCCATAAACAACAAAGTGTATTAGATAAAAGATTATCTACAAAGATTCTAAAGCATTATTAAAAAATTAAATGTTTAAATGATTAATATATTTTATACTTATAAATAGTCCCATCATATCTACCATATGTAAAGCTCTGTAAAAGCCTATGTAAAACATGAAACTAACTGAAGCATTTGGTCATATAGCTATTCATAACCCAGCAAGGGTGGTGGTGGTGGTTCGCAGGAGATAGAGTCATATAAATAATAGCAGACAAACCAGTTAATAAATAGCATAGCTAACATTTTAGGGCAGTTACTGTGTGCTGGGCACTGGTATTATATACTTTACATTTATTTTCTCATTTTTTCTTCATACTTTCATGAAATAGGGTATAAGAAAAACCACCTGGTTTTCCATCTCCTGTGTCTTTCTTTCTTGTGTGTCTCCTTTACTTTCACACTACTGCCACAGGCACACAGGATGCTTATGATCACCAGATGTATGGAGGTTTTCCCCCCACACCAAGCAACTCTGTGACACCAGCTGGGTGGCACACAATTCAACTCAGTTCTGACACTATTTACCCAGAGGTAGCACCAGATCCCACAGTTTAAGGGCTAGATCCCACAAAATTTCCTCCCCATCCCCAACTTCAGATGCCGGTCTCAAGCCCTGGTTGTCGCCTGTGTTTCTGACCAACCTACTATAGATGGAAGGTTCCAATGATCACCTTGTTGGATTTGACTCATTTGCTAGAGGGGCTCACAGAACTCAGAGAAACATTTATGTTTAGTGGTACAGGATCGTTTGTCCCTTTGAAGCTGTGGTGTGTCACTCTCCTTATGTGGATATGTTTGCCATCCTGGAACCTCTCCAAAACACCTGCCATTGGGATTTTATATGGGCTCCCTCACATAGGCATGATCAATTTATTAACTCCACTTTGAGCTTCTCTCCCCTCTCTGGAGGATGGGAGGTGGGGATGAAAATTCTAAGCTCCTAGTCATGGCTTGTCTTTCTGGTGATCAGCACCTATCCAGCAGCAATCTAGAAGCCCACCCAGAGTTGCCTCAATAGAACAAAAGATGGTCCCAGTGCTCTTACCACTTAGGAGTTTTCAAGGGTTTTAGGAGCTCTGTGTCAAGAACTGGAGACAGAGACCAATACAAGTATTTCTTACTATTTCACAGAGAGATACTATTATTGTCCCTGTTTTATATATAAGGAAACTGAAACCCAGAGTTAAGGGATTTGCCTAACATTACATAACTAACAGTGATTCATTCATTAAATGATTCACCCATTCATTTATTTCTCCAATCAACAAATACTTACTCTGTACTTACCATGTGCCAAATACTGTTTAGGTACAAATGAGGTAGAGCAATTCAAAATTCTTGTTCTGAGGAAGCTTACATATTAATGGGAATAGATTGGGAGACAATCAGAATACAAATCAACATTTACATAATATGTCAGGAGGCAATAAATGTAAAGAAGTTTGAAATAGGACAAAATGATAGAAATAACGGTTGTTGGTAGGGATGTACTATTTTTTTATGGAGTGTCAGAGATGACCTATCTGAAGAGGTAGCATTTGAGCTCTTTTCATTTAGTTTAAAAATTCAATAATGTTACATTTTTTTCTTATGAAAACAACATGTGCTGAGGAATATTTAGAAATATTTAAAAAAACATAAAAGAGGAAATAAAAACTCATCAGATAAAATCCAAAGTGAAAAGTATCCATTTTTCCACCACCCATATGTAACTATTATCACTGTTTTACTGTTTGTACTATGAGATAATCAGAACATCAAGATCATATTGCTTAGGCAATTCTATATAGGGCTTTCTTTTTCTATTTTGGATATATTTCAGTATCACTAAATATTCTTGTAACATATGATTTTAATACCTGCATAGTATTCAACTACATGAACATGCCACAATTTATTTAACCTTTCTCTTGTATTTATCTTTTCTGTCAGATGATATATTACTTCAAAGTTTTCACTATTATAAATAATACCCGGATGATGACTTTTGTACATAACTTGTAGGCTTTTCTTGTTATTTACTTAGAACAAATTCTTAGGTGCTGAATTCCTGGGGGAACCTATACAAAGCCAAATTTGCTTTCTAGAAATTTCTTTTATCATTTTCCAACAACCTTGCATGAGTACCAATTTATAGCACCCTTTTTGACTGAAATTATTTAATATGTACTTCAGCTGATTTTATAAATGAAAAACATTATTATATTTACATCTGGGATATTGATCTTTTATTGAAAAACACCTAAATTCAGATCCCCAAATCTGGATAACTGATGAGAATCCTAGCTTATCTGTTATAGGGATAGCAGGTTAGTTAGACGTCTTTCCAATTCTGATCTGTAGAAGAGGGATGGCAGAACTCAGTTTTGGCTTAAACTACTTCATTCATTCATTCTTTTTGTTTGTTTGTTTTGAAGATTTTATTTATTTATTTGACAGAGAGAGGCAGCAAAAGAGGGAACACAGGCAGGGGGAGTGAGAGAGGGAGAAGCAGGCTTCCCACTGAGCAGGGAGCCTGATGCAGGGCTTGATCTGGGAGCCTGGGATCATGAGTCAAAGGCAGAGGCTTAACAACTGAGCCACCCTGGCACCCTTTTTCATTCATTTATTATCCAGCTATAAAATCGTGCTTACCATGTGACAAAGAGTATTCTAAGCTCTGAGGGGCTAAAATCCCACTAAGTAAATATATGGTCGCATTTTCATAAGGGCCACAAAAAAAATATAACTCCACCAGCATAGAGACTCCATGAGAACAGAGTTTTTGACTATTTTTGTTGACTAGTATATCCCTAATACATAAAACAGTGCCTCAAACATAACAGGTACACAGTGAATATTTGGTGAGTGACATAATAAACAAAATAAATAAAGCAACTTAATAAGATAGAGAATATTTGTTGCATGTGTGTGTGCTAATTAACATCAGATGGTTAGAGAGAGGCTCAATGCTAACATAATGTCAGCATGTGCCTTGGTCCCTAAAAGAATTAGTAAGAGGGCCAGTATGGGTGCTTAAGAGATAGTGAGGAAGAGGGTAGAAGATGTTCTGGAGAGGAGGAATGGGGAAGGCAGATCATGTAAAGTCACATTTGGTCTAAGTGAGATGAAAATCTATGGCAGAGTTTTAAACAAAGTAGTAACAAGATCCAGCCTGCATATTAAAAGGAATACTCTTTCTTCCAGATTTTAGAGGCAGAGAACATAAGCAAGGGTACCATTTAAGGAGAGACTGTTGGAATAATCCATGATGCGGTGACAATGCCTTGGAACAGAATATTAGTAGTGGAAACAGCAAAGAAGTTCTGGCTAGATCTGGAGAATACAGCCCTCAGAAGTTTCTGGTATTTAGGATGTAGTATGAAAGAAAAATCTGAGTCAAGGAAATTTCAAGGATTCTGGCCCACGTGACTGGAAGGACAGAGTTGTCTTTTACTGGTAAGAAGTTGTATAAAGAACATTAAAAAAAAAAAAGTTTTTTTCTTTTTTAAATAGGGAATTTATAAATTATTTTAGGATATGTTTAAATTGGTTTTAACAACTTTGTGAGGAAATAAACAGTATTTATGTTATTGAAAATGCTTTAATCAGACTATCTAAAATTCTTCACTTTAGAAATTAAAGTGGATAATAAGAGAAAAACAACATTGAGTTTATTTTGAATTATTCAGAGTCATACATATCTTTATAAAAAGCTGTTCCACTAAAATTCAGAATAAAAGCAGCATTTCATTTGAGCCCTCAAATTTAGTAACACGTAAAGGTGAGGAGGCAGTCTTTGCTGTAGAAAACGTAGTAGTTTTGGCTTCTTGATAGCCCTTAAGTTAAAAATATGTCAAACATGCCTGATACACACGTCAGTACCTAGAGGACACCCAGTAGTGCGCTGACAGTACCTAGCAAGTGTTCTTTGTGAGCCCAGGGAAAACGATGTCTGAATTTTTACTGCTAATCTAACTTTATCTTTACCCATAGACTAGTAAGTGCTTGAAAATACCAATTACCTAGTTTTTCAGTGTTGGAAATGTATACATGAATAATTTTAGTTCTTATTATAAATTAGTATTGTCAGCTGAAATTGACTGCATGAATATCTTTACACCTTGCAACTATTTCACTTTGCATTGTACTCTTAAATTTAATCCTTAACAAATAAGTCTCTAACCACTCTGTAAAATATTCAAAACATATTTCAATGCTTTCTTGTAATAATGCAGATGTGGAAATTATTACCCAAATGGAAATTCCTTATGTCTTAGCAATCTAAGGCATCTATAAGTCATGATGCTATAGATTATTCTCTAGGTTTCTTGAAACATCAACAACTCTTTTAATTAAAAAGAAGAAAACTAAAAGACACACTGATAGGTTTTTGGAAAACACTGTAGGGTAATGTTTTATGGCAATATGAAAGAAATATGTACCCCAGCAGTGAGGATGTATAGCTTCCTCCAATGCAGAGGGTACTGGTCACGTTCAACTAACAAGAGATATTAATAATGAAATTGGTTACAAATACACATACACACTTTTTGGTTTTATGTACAGTAAGTTACTAACTGGATCATTTGAAGTAGCCTCAAACAGTAAATTTTATTTTGAGAAAATTCATCCCAAATTAATTCTAAAGCTCACGGAGCCACCCTATTTCGAGGCTCACACTAAAAGCTTTTCCCTCTGATTTTTCTCTATTAATACAGAATCCCTCAGGAACCTAAACTCAGGAAGCCTCCTGCATGCATCATAAATTTTCTACTGACATATTTAACCCAACTTCCTCTGTTGGAGCCTAGTGTATTAACAAATAACTCCTCTGACTTCCTAGAACACACACCTTTATTGAGTTACAAAATGACCGTTTTCAGGCCTACTGGAACACAAAACAAAGCTTTCCTTTTACCATGGGCCCATTGAAGGTCACTTAGATTCCTCCATCAACACTAGGAACTGCCAGAAAAATTTAATTTTTTTTTTCCTGTGCCTCTTGGCAGTAGAAGAGAAGTTCTAATGAGTCCATTGTCAGCAAACACACTTTCTTGGATTGCAGATTGCTAAATTACACATCAGTTACACTTTTAGTCTCTGGATGTGAATGTGTCAGTGTTCTTCCTCTCCTGAAACTTTGCCAGTTAGGAAGCAGATTCTCCTATCCTGTATTTCAAAGCCTTATTCATGGACTGACATTAGTATTACAATTTCAGTAATGGACCCTAAAAAAGCATTACGGCTAAATGGTTCTAATTTCAATTACGAATGACATCGTATAGAATGAATGCTTAAACAGATGCTTCAGACTCCCAACCAAATACACTATGTTCTAATTGCTTTGCAATCTTTCAATTCAAATCAAGTGAACACTTCAGCCCTGTTGCTTCAGTCTCTCCAAGAAGGTAAACACTGGGCTTTAATGGGCTGTGCTAATAATAACTACGCAAAGCAGTTAAACAAAACTTTAATTCTTTAGAAAGCTGGCAATAAAAAGAAAGTTCTGAAAAGAAGGCCTGTAAGTATCTGAGATTAGTGCTAAACTTAAAAAAAAAAATAAAATAAAAAAATAAAAAAACCAACAACAACGACAAAAAAACCAAAACAGGGGTGCCTGGGTGGCTCAGTGGGTTAAAGCCTCTGCCTTCAGCTCGGGTCGTGGTCCCAGGGTCCTGGGATTGAGCCCCACATCGGGCTCTCAGCTCAGCAGGGAGCCTGCTTCCTCCTCTCTCTCTCTCCTTGTAATCTCTGTCAAATAAATAAAATCTTTAAAAAAAAAGAAAAACAAAACAAAACAAAAACCTTTGGAAACTCTGATAGCCTATTTAAAAAGACACTCAAAGAATTCTCCTAAAATTTTTGTTTTGCTATATAAAGGCAACAAAATGAAGTTCAAGGTAGTCGAGAGGACTTCCCTTTCATTTCTTTCCATTCTTAGAGCCTTATCAGGGAGTAGTCCCAAGGAGCTCAGAAAAATTTATTTAAAAACCTGTTCTACTTGGATGGTTACTGTATTTTAATCTCAGAGAGAGTAATCTAAAAAAATACTTTTCACGACTCTATCTAGTTACCCATTTCTAAATATGAATCAAAAATAGGTCTGTGAGAAACAATTGGCAATAGAAAGCAGGACACAGCATGAGGTGAGTTATGTGACAATAATTCCTTGCTTTCTGAGCATTTTAAGAAAGAACTGAGGCATTAGGCCAGGGTGAATATTAGGACAATAATTCCAGAGTTAGGGGAAAACACTGGATGAAAACTCATTGATTCCTAGTCTCTCTGAAATGTTTAATTTGACATACAAGTGAAATATATTCATATGATAAAACATTTAGGCACTCAATAATGTTTGCTGAAAACATTTAGGAAATGAAAATGAAAAATGCAGAATTCATTACTTTATAATTATACATCCATAAGTCACTGTATGTTTACAAAGCACTTCCCAATCCTAGTCTTCACTTTAGAGCAAAAGAAATAGAATTGAATTAGCATTAGCCATAATGACTCTCAGCTGAACTGCACTTTACAACTTTCCCATATATTATTTCATTGTTGGATGTTAAATGACTTGTACTACACTCCAAAGCATGCCAAAAGCAGCACTCACTCCCTCCATACCCAGAGTGCGATGAGCTCATCGGGCCATTTTGCCACTTCATCAGTCCCTGTATCATTATCTAGAGAAATATGGTAAAAGTATAAGTCCAAGTGTAGCTATTTATGGGATACTGCTGAGGAGTATGATTATGGAGTCTCAAATAATTTACCATAACAAGATTTTAGAATGTTTTAATTTCCCAGCTTTCATCAGTTAGAAAATTCCTACTAAAAATTCTAAGTTATAATTTTAGAACTCAAAATAAGATGGACAAATCAGATCCAATAAGCTTCTGTTCACATTTTATTCAAGAAACTCTAGTTCTCTTGAATTCCACAGTTTGTCCAATTTACAGAAGGAGACTGTTCCTTCTTTTCTAAATATTTCAAATTATCTCATTTTCTTAAGTAATATGAAGTTGTTTCAAACTAGTTTTGTGTGCTTTAAAAATAAGATTAGAAGGATTGTGAAACAATGTTGTCAACAAATAAAACTCATTATCAATATACACTGATCAGCTTGAAATAAACATGAAGCCCAAGTGACACACTGTTCAATAACAACAACAACAAGAACAAATCACTGGGTTGGATATGAGAAATTAGTTTTAATTGCTGAGAGTTTGGGCTTACTCTTTCCAGGTACTACCACATACTTCTTTCTTTCTTTTTCTTTTTCTTTTTTTTTTTTTTTTTAGATTTTATTTATTTACTTGACAGAGACAGATCACAAGTAGTCAGAGAGGCAGGCAGAGACAGAGGAGGAAGCAGGCTCCCTGCTGAGCAGAGAGCCCGATGCGGGGCTCGATCCCAGGACCCTGAGATCATGACCTGAGCCGAAGGCAGAGGCTTTAACCCACTGAGCCACCCAGGTGCCCCCACATACTTCTTTCTTTATCACAAGTGACATATCGTTGCACAACATTACCATTCGGAAAACTGAGACTCAAGAACATCTAAGAAAAACTACTAGACAGGTAGCACGTAATAGCATGGTCTTTAGTCTCAATCCAATATGATTTTAGTACCAGAGTTTCCACCAACTTAAGCAATTTATTCAAATTTGCCAAGCTTTGTTTCCTCGTCTACATACTGGGGATAATAATAATACCTACACCTCATACAATTGTGAGAATTCATTAAGAATATGAATACAAGGTTTTTAGCACAGTGCTTGAACATGGTAAGTATCCAATAAATGTTAAGCTATATGCTATTAATAATTTTTACTTTATCTAGAGATACTGTCTAAGAAGTGGCAGATCTGATCTGATGCTAGTTCTGAGTCCAGAAACTTTGTTCTTAGCCATTACAGTATACTGCCTTTCATTGTCTATAAAATGAGAGCATTCTAAATGTACCACGATTTTCTAGTCCTGAAATATTGTGATGGGGTACAAAGATGTTTGTTAATCCCTCGTTTTAGTTACTCTATCCAAATCACAATTACTCTATCCAAATTACACAATCCAAATTACTTTATCAGATCACAGAAATTACTAATTATACAATGAATTTTGTCATTACAAGAAAGTTAAGTGGTCATTCCTTGCTTAGAATCAATTATCTAACCTTAAAAATTTGTGCTAAAATGAGGAACATATCTGTGTAGCTCAGGGTACTTTATTCGTAATAATATAAGTTTGAACTTAGAGAAAAAAGTCAGGTTCCTTGTTTGAATTCTATAAGAACAGGCATCATCTCAACTACACAAATGGCTCAAAATTGGCTTTGCCCACGATGGACTTTTTTTTTTTTTAATCTTAACTATGAACCACAAGGCATATACATTTAGTAGGTTAAATTTTCTTTATTGCTGAAAGGAGTTAGGTGACTCCCACCAGGGAACTGATTGGGTTTGTAAAGCCAAAACAATCCGAATTCTTCAGTTAAACTGACTTAAATGAAACTATCTTGATTTTGAGTTATCATTTTGCATTGTCCTTTTCAAGAGCGCAATTTTATGTAGAGGTATAGGACACCAATGGGAAGATTACGTTTCTGAATATCGGTGACTGTATCCCTAATTATGGCTTCACATAAGAGAAGTTAGTTCAGCTCACCGCATATTATTTGACAATGGCTGAGCTTTCTTTCTGGAAAGAGGAGCTCCGAAAACTGTTTATGTTTGGAAAAAATGATATTTCTTCCACTGGACTGAGTTCTTATTTATATATAATTGTGACTTACTCTACTTTTTCACTGGGGACTATTTCTCATATTCATTCACCCATGAGATGTTCATGGCCAAGGACAAATCTTGAGAGTGTTTAGCAAGCAACGCTCCTAGTATGATAACTATTTATTAAGTACATACATGTGTATTTAAATTTACCTTTAATATACTGACTGTTTCAATATGAAACTTAATAGAGTCATATTAATCATTTACTGAAAAAAAATCTACATTCTAAAGTTAACCAAATATTTATCACATTTGAAAAATCTACTATATAAGAGGATACACATGATTTTCTGCTAATATAAATTGGTCTTCCTCATGGAGTATCTCAAAAAACTGGCTGCCATTTCATTTATGGATAACACGATCAAGAAATAGAGTAATTTCTTCAAGTCTGCTCTCTTTCACAAATTTTAGGCGTTATATCAGTTGTGGTTTTCCTTTGAGACTGCCCTTTATTGGTCTTTGTCATCCTTTAGAAAATGGAAGAAAAGTAAATCCCTCCTTTAAAGACTGATTTATAAAGATGGGAAAGAATACAGGAAAAGCTGTTTCCAGTTTCATTTATAGTATAGTATCTCCATATGAAAGGAAACCAGTATCCAAGTATATGTGGAAAAAGAGCTTTTTAACAAAGAAATAAAAAAAGGTGATGAGCTTGAAAGTCATCAAGTTTATCTTTAAAAATTAAAATATTTCAAAATACAGTATGGGGCTTTTATTCTTGCCACCTATTTGCTATCTCACAGCCACCCCATCATGTCAAATAACCTGGGCAAGGAGCCCAATGTGGGACTTGATCCCAGGACCCTAGTATCATGACCTGAGCCAAAGACAGATGCTTAACCAACTGAGCCACCCACGTGCCCCTATGGAGTTGACTTTCAAGCAGAATCACGGAAGATGCAAAAATAGTTCTTGTGATGCAGAACTTCTTAAGTAGACTGAATGGATGAAGAAACAGGGGGAATTAGAGAAGAAAACCATTATGGAGCTGCCCAGGGCCTGTGCCTGAAGTGTCAGTGGGGCTGTGAGTCACTGGGTCTAAGGTTCAGTGGCCAATTTTAAACAGGCCATGGAAACACAAAATCTCTCCAGGAATTTTCTCCCAAATAGTATGATCTTTGATTTCAGGACATCCCTGAAGAAATATAGATTGAAGACCTCCTCCCAGATATCAGGTTCATAGGAGGTACTGATATCCTAGTGTTGAAAAAAAACCCAAAAACTAATTTCTGAAAGCTGTTATTTATAAGCACTTAAGTACCTGACTAGATCTCCAAGATCTATATTTTTGAAATTTGGAAGAATTGGTTTTCTTGAGGTTTCAGAAAATTCGCTATATGGGTCTAGGAATTATCTTTTAAAACCTTTCTGTGGTTCCTGAGATCAGTGACCACCAGCATAGATAGTAAAGTTAAGAAGAAAGAATTGAGCTGCATTGATGATATAAACTCATGAGGAGAAATATGTGCACACTTGTCATATTTAAGTGCAGGAATGAGGGCCAGTTGTAGAGTTCTTAGTTTTCAGATCCAATACTGACACAGAAGAACACTAAAGAATAATTTAGGGAAGGGGCACCTGGGTGGCTCTGTTGGTTAAGTGTTTGCCTTCTGCTCAGGTCATGATACCAGGGACCTGGGCTGGAGCCCTGCATCGGGTGCTTCGCCCTCTCCCTCTGCCTGCTGCTTCCCCTGCTTGTTCTTTCTCTCTCTCTGTCAAATAAATAAATAAAGTCTTAAAAAAAAAAAAAGAAAGAAAGAGTTTAGGGAAGACTCTGGGTTCCCCCCACCTCTGGAAAATTCAACATCTTTTTATAATGAATTCAGCTGTACATTTATTTCTGGGATATTTTAGTGAGTCTTTTGGGATTTTATGTATCTGATCATAAGTAGAATATATTAATAACTGCTTTTATATATCTATAGGAAGAAGGGAAAAGCCTCACTTAAGACAGATTTTTAAAAAAAATTAGTTTGATTTGGGCACCTGAGTCATTCAGTGGGCTAAGCATCCAACTCTTGATTTCAGCTCAGGTCATGATCTCAGGGTCCTGAGCTCAAGCCCTGCCTTGGGCTCTGCACTCAGTGGGGAGTCTACTTAGATTCTCTCCCTCTCTATTTGTCCCTCTCCCTGCTTTTTCTCTTTTTCTCTAAAATAAATAAATCCAAAACACAGTAAGTTCGATTTAGACATTCTCCATTATATACCAAGTTTTTTACATAATAGAGACTGTTTTTATTTGAATATGTATGTTTGGTCCTTAAAGTCAACGAGGTGGATCACTTTGGCAAGTGAGCAAGTGATCTAACCAATTAACTTCCTTTGCAAAGTTTTCAGTTATTATCCTCTAAGATGGCAGATAGAATAGGGTATAGAAAAGACATTGTCTCTAATTCTCCTGTGTTGTATAGAATGTCTTACTTATACAGGACAACATGAAATAAATGTTACATAACCACATGCAAAATCATATTAAATTTTGCACCTGACATTTGCAATATGGAAAGCTAGATTTTTTTTTTCAAACAATACTTTAAACATTTTTTGATAACACTTAAAAGGAGAAAATTTATTTTTTATATATTTTTATTATTATTATTATGCTATGTTAGTCACCATACAGTATGCCATTATATTTTTGATGTAGTGTTCCAAGATTCATTGTTTATGTATAACACCCAGTACTCCATGCAATACGTGCCCTCCTTAATACCCATCACCAGACCAACCCATCCCCCACCTCTAAAACCCTCAGTTTATTTCTCAGAGTCCACAGTCTCTCATGGTTCATCTCCCCATCCAATTTCCCCCCTTCATTTTTCCCTTCCTTTTCCCAATATCCTCCACGCTATTCCTTATGTTCCATGAGTAAGTGAAACCATATGATAATTGGCTTTCTCTGCTTGACTTATTTCACTGGGCATAATCTCCTCCAGTCCCATCCATGCTAATGCAAATGTTGTGTACTCATCATTTCTGATAGCTGAGTAATATTCCATTGTATATAGGGACCACATCTTCTTTATCCATTCATCTGCTGAAGGGCATCTTGGCTCTTTAACTCAGTTTGGTTATTGTGGAACTTGCTGCTATGAACATTGGGATGCAAATGGCCCTTCTTTTCACAACATCTGTATCTTTGGGGTAAATAACCAGTAGTGTAATTGCCAGTCACAGGGGAGTTCTATTTTTAATTTTTTGAGGAACTTCCACACTGTTTTCCAAAGTGGCTACACCAACTTGCATTCCCACCAACAGTGTAAGAGGGTTCCCCTTTGCCCACATCCTTAAAAGGAGAAAGCTTAAAGCAAAAAATTTACCCTGCCACTCTGTGCCACTGTAATACATTCACTGTTTTATTGCTTCAATATAATCTTTAAGACCTTCCTTGCCCAAATTCACATATAATTTAAAATATTACCTCATATTTCCATAGTCTTCAAAACTTTCATATTTTAATGGCTGAAAATATTGTATTACATTGATGGGAGATTTACTTACATGATCAGTCTTCTGTTGCCAGACAGTATGTTTTTGTCTTCCCTTGCCCAATCCCTGGCATTACATGAAAAAAAGGAGAAAAATTTGTAATTTATACCTCTGTAAGTCTTTTTCTTTTTCTTCTGAATCCTTTTCTTGGGATAGATGTCTTGGAATTAAGTTACTGGTCAGCAATTTTATTTCAGTTGTCTCTTGCCATAATCTCCCTAGGGAGAAATCACATACTTAGCGTTCAAGTATATTTGTTCATATGTAGATTTTCCAGACTATTTTAGATCAAAGTATACCATATATTTAAATAGAAATATTAACAACAGGTCTAGTAGCAGTCATTTCTGAACAGAGATTTAACTCATTTAATAAAGTAGTATATTTAAAAGAGTACATCAGATAAGTTAGAACAACACTCCCAACTCTCCATATCAAGTGCTACAGAAAAGAGTATGCTTTGAAATCAGACAAACCTGCATTAAAATCCAGATGTTTCTACCTACATGGTTATTTTCCTCTTCCTCATTGGAAAAAGAAAGGATAATATGTATCTCCTGTGGTCACTGTTAGAATAAAATTAAATGAGGAGGAAATTACTGAGGTCACTGCTTTAAAATCTAAGACCTTTGTGTTCTTTCTAAAGATGATGAAAAGTCATCTGGGGTCTATCTTAAATTCAGTATTAGTTGATTTTGGGGATTACAAAGTGTTTGGTTTTCCCATAGTTTATGAATAGCAAGCACATTCAAATGGGAATTCAAATTGTTGTGACTATCTAAAGATTACCAATTCTTGATTTACTTTTATAGCAGAAATGAGATAATGTGAACTAATAGCTGCAGGTGTGAGTTTGATGATATTGCTTCTTTATATCTGGCCCTTATTTAGGCTTTTGTGTACTTGTGTATGTCTAAACCTCTATGAAACTATGTTCATTTTCTGGACAAAAGGACAAAATTATTTTACTGGTCAAATTAAAAAAAGGAGATCTCCAAATATTTGCAGCCTCATGTTTGACAAAAAGAAGCCAGAAATATTTGCTAGTTTGAATAGTATGCTGGACAGTACCAAGTGGTAGATTATTTGCATGTAGAAGAACACAGACTGAACCCTAGGTAAGGCCACATTTTATTAAGAACTTATATGATTTACCTGTGAAGAGAACACATTCATTTCTCTGGTATCTGAAGGTAGAGAGGAAGGCCTGTGAAGAAAGAGAAAACTAGTAAAGACAAAGGATATGAGACATCAAACAAATGCAGACATTTGTCCTTAGTCATATATAGTTGGTTTTTTAGTTTGTTTTTGTTTTTGTTTTTGCTCAAAAATATATAGTATTGTTAGGAACTAGTCTCTCCTGGAGGGATCACTGGCATCCCCTCATCAGACAATTTCCTGAAGGTTTAAAGGAGAGTCTAAGCTTTACAGTGTCATGGGGAGTTGAAGAAACCATTTATTCTGGTCTTGCATGACAATCATTTGAAAATGATTTTCATAAATTCGACAGTGAGTTCTATGCACATTCTAAAGATGTCCAGCTGTATCCTGCTGATAGTCACAAAGACAACCGTCAGAAATTCTAAGTGTTGCATTCTGCTTTACCATTTGTACTTGTCTCATTTCTCCCTTGTTGCTTTGTATTTCTTGCCATATAATTTTATTAAGAATTTTTAAAAAGAGAGAAAAATCCCATAAACTTCAAGTAACATTTCATCAAAGATTACAAAGAGGAAACCACCAAACAGAAGCAGCCTAATATTCAGTCACATCAAGAGTCTCTACTATGAAACCCATGGATTTGACAGAGGCTTTGTTGAGCTGCCCAGATTTTTTTCATTTGTGTGAGGCAAAGCTGGCAGTAGATGCCTTGTTATACACTTTGTTCAGGCAAAGTATGCTTAATTTACACACACCTGACTTTTCATTCAAACAACTGGGGCAATGCAAAATGTCTCTGGTCATAAAAAGAATAATTGAAAGGATGCAAAGAAACAAAAATTAGATGGATGTAGCTCAAAAATTATATTTGTCACCACAGAGATTTCTTTTATTTTTAATTTTTTAATTGAACTTCCTGAAATCTCTAATCACTTCAACTGGACAAGAATAAGAAAAGGATGTTTATTTCTATCTCAATATAAAAAGAAATCTTGAAATACTTACAGTTAAGTCAATTTCTCCCTACAGATAATTTAGTCTGAAAGAATGCCCAGATTTTAGAGGGATATGCAATCACTTATTTGAGGCCATTGGTTAGCCTCCTCTTTTGATGTTCTTCCACTATCAATGTGACTATGTCACATCTATGTGAGGGGCACAGGGAATAAAAATGTTGAAAACAATCATACATCAGTTCTAGTTGAAACATAATTATGACCCATTAAGAAAAGTATGTTTCAGTGAAAATAATAAACTTTTCAAATACTTAAATCATATCCCCTCATGATGGAGAACATGCCACTAGGTACCGCTAGTAGTAGATCTTTCGAGCCCAATCAGTTCCACCATGGCTGGCACCATTAACGGGCACAGCTGCTGAAGTCAGAATATGTAAGTTCAGGACTTCATCCGCCCCTACCAACCCACTCAAACTGAAAGAGCTTTTCCTTGGGCACTGTTTGTTTCCTAACCGCATCCTGATAGAGCCTTAAATTAACAATTTTTTTAATCCCTTCCTTGAGTCTACTGACACATAACCTGCTCCCTGAGAGCACTTGGGGAGTCTGCATTATTTTAGAGCACTTAAATGTTTTAAAGTACTCTTTAGTTTGCAAAATCACTAATTTATTGGGTCATGTTAATGAACTGTCCCAAAGCAGCTTTCCAAAAAGGAAAAATGTTTCCAGAAAGCAGTTGATACACTGAACAGAATCTATTTAAAATTTATTCACGTAAGACTTTGAAAACATTAATCAGCTACATGACAGTCTGGGTTTTCATATTTTTAAACTCCAGCCCATCACGGAAGTAGCCACTATTTAATCATTTCTCAAGAGGCATCCTGCTCTAGTGGAAACTACAAGGACCAGGGGAAAAAAACAAATTTTAAGTTGTACCCAACGCCAATTGATTGGTAATGACTTCTTAAAGTACTGGGTAGAAAAGGACTATGGGATGACATGGAAGCAAGGAGCAAAAGGGTGTTGAAATTGATTAGCGATGACTGTCATGTGCTCCGGAAATGGCCATGACAGTTTATGTGCCACAGATCCACAGCGTGCATGGGCTATGAAGATAAAAGCCCTAGATTCCAACCATGGTGTTCTAATTTTAAAGTTCTAGACCTTATGTAACTAAACCTTTCAGTTTCAGGTTCCTCACCAGTAAGGAAGGGAAGGATATACCTGTAGCTGTTTTAGTTGCAAAAGCAGAGAACAAGTGAGAAAAAAAGCAACTTACTTTTAAAGCAGTGTTTACTTTTTGTTGTTGTTGTTGTGAAGGTTCTTTAAAGTGCAACCAAAAAATCCTTTTTGTCCCAATATGAAACAAAGTTATTTTTCAATAATTAGGCACACAGAGCAGTGCGCAAGCTCATTTTGAACCTCCTTACCTTACAGTTAAGGCCAGCCTTGCTGGCCTGGAGCGCCTCGAAGAAGAACATGGCGGGCAAACTGTTGCCTTTCCCAGAAGTGCCAAATGAGAATCTCAGGAATCTCAGGAGAGCCGGGGATGCCCAGCGCGCATGCTCCCAATCCCAGGCCGAGGGTGTCCAAGAGCACACGCAGCTGGAAACGCAGAGTCGGTGAGGGGGCTGCTGGGACCTAGTGGGCGGTGACTTCCAGGAAGAAGGAGCAGTGAAGAGCTGCAAAGCATGTAAAAGGATGGGTCCTGTGGACTGTACCTGGGATTCCAGCCTTGAAAGAAAGTGCTTTCGGACTGTGCCTTGTGCTTCTAGAGAAATGCCCGCGGCCTGGATTTGTGGGTTGAGCCTCCCTGCTGTGGACCCACATGAGGATTTAATTACTTCCTTTTTTATTGTGTTTAAAGAGGAAATTTTGGGGGCACCTGGGTGGCTCAGTGGGTTAAGCCTCTGCCTTCGGCTCGGGTCATGATCTCAGGGTCCTGGGATCGAGTCCCGCATCGGGCTCTCTGCTTGGCAGGGAGCCTGCTTCCCTCCCTCTCTCTGCTTGCCTCTCTGTCTACTTGTGATCTCTCTCTGTCAAATAAATAAATAAATAATTTAAAAAAAAGAGGAAATTTTGTTGCAACCTCCTGTAAACTTGTATTTTCCAAGTTATAAAATTGAATATACAGGAGACTGCCACCCAATGAGCTAGGTATAGACACCAAACGTTTTGCTTCCCATTCTTTTGCTTTAGAGATAGTGCTGACATATTTAGGTGTGAAATAATATGTCTGTTATTTACTTCAGATTAATGGAGATATAAATGAAATATGAATGGCCTTGAAGTGATGACTGTTGAAGCTGCATGGTACTTCTCATGACTTGGTACTTCTGTACTTACTAGAAATTTTTTGTAATAAAACTTAAATAAAACTTAGGCACAAAAAAATCTTTTAAGATATTTTAAGGCCACAAAATCTGAAAACTGCACAGATGAACATATGTTTTATTATAATATCCCTATTATTTCAATTAACCAAGAACTTAATTTAGTTGCCATTAGATTTATGAAGCATGGAAAGCTTTTAAGATCATTTGATTAAATGTAAATGCATCTTTTTTATTATTTGTTACTTATTTGTAATGTCCTAAATATACTGCTAAACATGTACATAGAATATATTATAAATTATGAAAGCAAATATTTCCTCAGATATCCAAATTATTTTACATCACACTGAGTAATAACTTATGTTTTCATTTTTAAGTAATGTTTTCATTATTATAAGACACAGGTTTAGCAAGTACAGAATTATAAATCCATTCTTTTCAGATTTAAAATGGCACAGTTAATTCTTCAGTTGATAGATCTCAATGTATATTATTCACTTTCCCCCTTTTAAAAGATAAACTGATGTGGTGCAAAAACAGTGAATACCGTCACGCTGAAAAGATAGAAAACAGGTAAATAATTAAAAAAAAAAGGAAAACATGGAAAAAAAAAGATAAACCGAGGCACATTAAAATTTATGAGAGTTTATTTGAGCAAAAATATATTAGAATCAGGCAGAGCCAAACAAAGTGGTTAGAAGCACTGTACTGATAGGATTTGAAGGAAGAGGTTTTTGTAGAGAACATGGGAAGCAAAGGAAGGAAAGTATTCCTTTGGCTATACCTTAAGTGTTTGCTTTATTTGGAAAAGCTTAGCTATTTGTGATTGTTCTTAAGTGTCTTTTTTTTTTTTTTTCAGATTCCAGTGAATTGACTCTGGCTGAGGTTTTGGTTTGCTTACATAAGCTATGAAGACAGTTGAGCCACCTTAGCCTAATGGCCTTCTTGTTTAATTACTTTAACATTCCTAATTTTGTTTCTAAAAATTAGAGCTATGTATTTGTATTAGGCAAGAGGATATCTTTACCATGTTTGCTACCTCTGCATTCTGAGGACATCTTGCTAAAAATCTTTCTTAAGGATCTTGTAAAGTTGATTCGTTTATTCATCGCAGTGGCAGCAGCTGGTAGATTTGAGAAGCAAGAATGGTAATTAACAGTGACAGAGGAAAGAAAATTTAATCTGAAAATGACCACATTCCTTTAGTTATAGTAGAAATATAAGTCTTTCATAGAAAAGATGATTGTAGCTCTAAGAATTGGCTAGTATTTTGGTGAGAATTTTTGCATCTGTGTTCATCAAGGATATTGGTCTGTAGTTCTCTTTTTTGATGGGATCCTTGTCTGGTTTTGGGATCAAGGTGATGCTGGCCTCATCAAATGAGTTTGGAAGTTTTCCTTCCATTTCTATTTTTGGGAACAGTTTCAGGAGAATAGGAATTAGTTCTTCTTTAAATGTTTGGTAGAATTCCCCCGGGAAGCCGTCTGGCCATGGGCTTTTGTTTGTTTGGAGATTTTTGATGACTGTTTCAATCTCCTTACTGGTTATGAGTCTGTTCAGGCTTTCTATTTCTTCCTGGTTCAGTTGTGGTAGTTTATATGTCTCTAGGAATGCATCCATTTCTTCCAGATTGTCAAATTTGTTGGTGTAGAGTTGCTCATAGTATGTTCCTATAATTGTCTGTATTTCTTTGGTGTTAGTTGTGATCTCTCCTCTTTCATTCATGATTTTATTTATTTGGGTCCTTTCTCTTTTCTTTTTGATAAGTCTGGCCAGGGGTTTATCGATCTTATTAATTCTTTCAAAGAACCAGCTCCTAGTTTTGTTGATTTGTTCTATTGTTTTTTTGGTTTCTATTTCATTGATTTCTGCTCTGATCTTTATGATTCCTCTTCTCCTGCTGGGTTTAGGCTTTCTTTCTTGTTCTTTCTCCAGCTCTTTTAGGTGTAGGGTTAGGTTGTGTACTGAGACCTTTCTTGTTTCTTGAGAAAGGCTTGTACCGCTATATATTTTCCTCTCAGGACTGCCTTTGTTGTGTCCCACAGATTTTGAACCGTTGTGTTTTCATTATCATTTGTTTCCATGAACTTTTTCAATTCTTCTTTAATTTCTTGGTTGACCCATTCATTCTTTAGAAGGATGCTGTTTAATCTCCATGTATTTGGGTTCTTTCCAAATTTCCTCTTGTGATTGAGTTCTAGCTTCAGAGCATTGTGGTCTGAAAATATGCAGGGAATGATTCCAATCTTTTGATAACGGTTGAGACCTGATTTAGGACCGAGGATGTGATCTATTCTGGAGAATGTTCCATGTGCACTAGAGAAGAATGTGTATTCTGTTGCTTTGGGACGAAATGTTCTGAATATATCTGTGATGTCCATCTGGTTCAGTGTGTCATTTAAGGCCTTTATTTCCTTGTTGATCTTTTGCTTGGATGATCTGTCCATTTCAGTGAGGGGAGTGTTAAAGTCCCCTACTATTATTGTATTATTGTCGATGTGTTTCTTTGATTTTGTTATTAATTGGTTTATATAGTTGTCTGCTCCCACGTTAGGGGCATAGATATTTAAAATTGTTAGATCTTCTTGTTGGACAGTTCCTTTGAGTATGATATAGTGTCCTTCCCCATCTCTTATTATAGTCTTTGGCTTAAAATCTAATTGATCTGATATAAGGATTGCCACTCCTGCTTTCTTCTGATGTCCATTAGCATGGTAAATTCTTTTCCACCCCCTCACTTTAAATCTGGAGGTGTCTTCGGGTTTAAGATGAGTTTCTTGTAGGCAACATATAGATGGGTTTTGTTTTTCTATCCATTCTGATACCCTGTGTCTTTTGATTGGGGCATTTAGCCCATTAACATTCAGGGTAAGTATTGAGAGATATGAATTTAGTGCCATTGTATTGCCTGTAAGGTGACTGTTATTGTATATTGTCTCTGTTTCTTTCTGATCTACTACTTTTAGGGTCTCTCTTTGCTTAGAGGACCCCTTTCACTATTTCCTGTAGAGCTGGTTTGATATTTGCAAATTCTTTCAGTTTTTGTTTGTCCTGGAAGCTTTTAATCTCTCCTTCTATTTTCAATGATAGCCTAGCTGGATATAGTATTCTTGGCTGCATGTTATTCTCGTTTAGTACTCTGAATATATCATGCCAGCTCTTTCTGGCCTGCCAGGTCTCTGTGGATAAGTCTGCTGCCAATCTAATATTTTTACCATTGTACGTTACAGACTTCTTTTCCCGGGCTGCTTTCAGGATCTTCTCTTAGTCACTAAGACTTGTAAATTTGACTATTAGGTGACGGGGTGTGGACCTATTCTTATTGATTTTGAGGGGGGTTCTCTGAACCTCCTGGATTTTGATGCTTGTTCCCTTTGCCATATTGGGGAAATTCTCTCCAATAATTCTCTCCAATATACCTTCTGCTCCCCTCTCTGTTTCCTCTTCTTCTGGAATCCCAATTATTCTAATGTTGTTTCGTCTTATGGTGTCACTTATCTCTCGAATTCTCCCCTCATGGTCCAGTAGCTGTTTGTCCCTCTTTTGCTCAGCTTCTTTATTCTCTGTCATTTGGTCTTCTATATCGCTAATTCTTTCTTCTGCCTCATTTATCCTAGCAGTGAGAGCCTCCAGTTTTGATTGCACCTCATTAATAGCTTTTTTGATTTCAACTTGGTTCGATTTTAGTTCTTTTATTTCTCCAGAAAGGGCTTTTATATCTCCCGAGAGGGTTTCTCTAATATCTTCCATGCCTTTTTCGAGCCCGGCTAGAACCTTGAGAATCGTCATTCTGAACTCTAGATCTGACATATTACCAATGTCTGTATGGATTAGGTCCCTAGCCTTTGGTACTGCCTCTTGTTCTTTTTTTTGTGGTGAATTTTTCCGCCTTGTCATTTTGTCCAGATAAGTGTATATGAAGGAGCAATTAAAATACTAAAAGGGTGGCAACAACCCCAGGAAAATATGCTTTAGCCAAATCAGAAGAGATCCCAAATCGTGAGAGGGAGAAAGGGGATAAAAAGAGGTTCAAAAAAAAAAAAAAAAAAAAAGAAACAATTAAAAAAAGAAAACCAATAAAGAAAAAATATAAGAAGGAAAAAATATATATATATTAGATAAACTAATTACAAAACGTTAAAAAAGAAAAGGGTAAAAGTTAAAAAAATTTAGCAGAAGAAAAAAAAATTGAAGAAGAAAAAAAATTAAATTAACTGCAAGGCTAAAGAACCATGGGGAGAAAGCCGTGAGTTCCGTGCTTTGCTTTCTCCCCCTCTGGAATTCCGCTGCTCTCCTTGGTATTGAAACTGCACTCCTTGGTAGGTAAACTTTGTCCTGGCTGGGTTTCTTGTTGATCTTCTGGGGGAGGGGCCTGTTGTAGTGATTCTCAAGTGTCTTTGCCCCAGGTGGAGTTGCACCGCCCTTACCTGGGCCGATCTGAGTAATCCGATCAGGTTTGCTTTCGGGAGCTTTTGTTCCCTGAGCGCTTTCCGTAGAGTTCCGGAGGGCGGGAATGAAGATGGCGGCCTCCCGGTCTCCGGCCCGGAGGAGCCGAGAGCCCGGAGCCCCACTACTCAGTGAGCCCTCAGAGAACAGCGCCGATTTACTCCCGTCACCCTGCCTCCGGCCGCGCTCCGAGCTGACCGAGCCTGCGACCGGTTCAAGGTAACCCCGAGGTTAGAGCTTACTCCTCGGCTCTGTCTCTGTAGCCGGCTTCCCCGTTCTAATACCTGTAAGCTCTGCAACACTCAGACACCCCCGATCCTTCTGTGACCCTGCGGGGCCTGAGGCCACGCTGACCCCGCATGGGCTTCACCCCGGTTAAGCCTCTGGAGCGATGTCCCTCAGTGGAACAGACTTTAAAGTCCCGATTTTGTGCTCCGTTGCTCCGCCGCTTGCCGGGAGCCGGCCCCTCCCCCCGCGGTCTATCTTCCCGTTGCTTTGGATTCACTTCTCCGCCAGTCCTACCTTTCAGAAAGTGGTTGATTTTCTGTTTCTAGAGTTGCTGTTCTTCTCTTCGATCTCCCATTGGATTTGTAGGTGTTTGCAATCTCTAGATAAGCTATCTAGCTGATCTCCTGCTACCTGAAGTAGTCTCAGCCTGCTACTTCTCCGCCATCTTGACTCCTCCCCCCAAGTTAATCAATTTTTAAAGCAAGCAGTTCTTCTTTCCACATGGCATAGAATTTTAAATACTGAAGGCAAATTAGAAGATGTAAACTGAATTCAGAAGTAAAATACAATTTCTTTTCAATTGAATACATAAAAGGCAAAAGGAAAATTCTACACTTGCTGTATAATCTCTTCAGTTATTTACTACCTCATTCAACCCCCGTGACTTTTCTTTTATTGCTGCCTTCACTTAACTACTTCATTAAGAAAAATACTGTTATGTAGAACTCAGAATTTTCCTCAGAAATACCAGCACTAGAAATCTGGAGACACCAAAAAGGAGCCACTTATAAGAGTTAAAAATTCTGAATAGAAAATTTTGTTTTATATCTTACAATATCATGCACATTTTGCATTCTGCATCAATGAAACTCGTATTTAAAAAAGAAAAGAAGATTTTTTTTTAATGATTTGCTAGAAGATGGGAGAGAAGAATCTAGAAGAATTTCCTACCTAGTGGTAGAGTAGTGTAAATTATGCTCACTTTCTCTGAATGTAGAATGCTTAATATCAAATTCTATTCTTCTTCCTAGGGGTGTTCTTGGTCAAGTTCCTTAGCCTCTCTATGCCTTAATTTCATGATCTCAAAAATGAGAAGATTAATACCTCTTACAGATTCAGAGTGAGAATTAAAAGCAAAAAACATTTGTAAACTTCTTATACCAGTGACTGTACACGTGATAAATACTCTGGAAAATTAGCTATTACTTGTATTGGTCCTTATATATAAGAAAATTTAAACTGTAAAGAGTTAACTGCATATTGGGTGTAGCATCCTCATATATTCTCTTTTCTACATGTTACAGTGCCTTGAGGAATAGCACCCTTCTAAATACAAGAATGCAACCACCTTTCAAAAATCAGCCCTTCAATATATATTTATTGAGCATTTACCAAATATTCTGTTAGACACCAGGAATACTTAGAATGCTAAAGAGAGGGCAAAATGCAATATTTTTTAGCTATTACTGAAATTTTAATAATTACAATGATGTGCATTTTATGTTAATTTAGATTTTGCTAGTTTAAAGTAGTATAAAATATTAACAAAATCTTGTTTTATGAACCAAATTTTCAAAAAAAATAATGCAAATGTTTATTTGCATTTATTTCTATGAGATACTCAGTTTTGGATTAGGTGAGTTTTGAATAATACAAAGTCTTCAAAAATACATGCTTTACATAAAATTTTTATTGCCAGGACACCTGGGCAGTTCAGTGGTTAAGGTCTGCCTGCAGCTCAGGTCATTATCTCAGGGGTCCTGGAAAGGAGCCCTGCCCTGGGTTGGGCTCCCTGCTCAGTGCGAGTCTACTCCGTCTCCCTTTCCCTCTGCCCCTCCCTGGACACATGCTTGCTTGCTCTCTCTCTCAAATAAATAAATAAAATCTTTGGGAGACTGGATGGCAGAGTTGGTTAAGTGTCTGCCTTCAGCTCAGGTCATGATCTCATGGTCCTGGGATGGAGCTACTGTGTTGGGCTCCCTGCTTAACAGGAAGCCTGCTTCTCCCCTTCCTCTACCATCCCCCAGCCTGTGCTCTCTGGCTCTATCTCTCTGTCAAATAAATAAATAAAATCTTAAAAAGAATAAAATCCTTTAAAAAAATAATTGAGAGGGTTTCTAGTCAATGGTTACCTTCTTTTGTCAAAAGACTTTAAAGAAAATTTTGATTGAAGTGTGACATATACATAGAAAGGTATACACATCATAGGACTACATACAGTTTGGTGAATTTTTACAAATTTATGATATTATTTTAATCAACATACACCTCAGAATCAACATATTACCAGAAAATTAAGAAATTTTTCTCTGGCTCCCTGCCAGTGACTACCCCACTATAAGGGAACCCTCTATCCTAACTTCAGGCACCATTGATTGATTAGTTTTGCTTGTTTTTCTACTGTATATGAAAGAGTCATTCAAAAAAAAAAAAAGTCATTCAGTATATATTCTTTTGTGTCTAACTCATTTTAGGCAGTATTATGTTTGCATTTTTTTTTTCCTCCACACAAATATATATGGGACATCCCATACAACTGAATATTATATGTTTCCATATGCTAGAGGCTCTATAAATACATCTTATGCATAATCATATTTAATAACATTAATCTGAAAAATACATGGTACTATTACTTGAACTTTATTGATGTGAACACTAAGCCTTAGAGTGGTACATTATTCTCC
Organism: Enhydra lutris kenyoni; assembly: GCF_002288905.1. Taxonomy (NCBI): domain Eukaryota; kingdom Metazoa; phylum Chordata; class Mammalia; order Carnivora; family Mustelidae; genus Enhydra; species Enhydra lutris. The sequence goes on from NW_019154098.1 coordinate 48,207,570, forward strand.
CAAGTTGTGCAGTTATAAGTGGTAAAACCGAAGAGTCTCAATTCAAATCTAACTTCAAAGTCCAAAGAAATCCTCACATTATTATAGCTCTCATATTAGAAATATATTATTTTACCAAGACCTTGGTTCATGCATGAAAGAGATACTTGATTTGGGGGAGAGCCTATTTTAAAACCCTAGCTTGCTGATAAATATCACTGGCAATGTACAAAATAGTATTGATTGGAGTGATTAATGGTATGGCATGAAATTTTATAAATCTATAAAAAGAACTACTTTTTCCCCCTGAAGTTAAATAACCTAGTATTAGTTAACAATATGATGAGGGATAATAATTTTTTAGATTTCAAAATCAGAAGTTACACAAAAATATGTCAGATATTCAGGAAAAACTCATTCACTGCAGCTCTCTCCTTTGCTTTTGCAAATAGTAGCTATAATTCATATTCTGAGCATATTGTAGATACAACTCAACATATAATGGTATCAGGTTTTTTGTGTCTTAAATACATGAAAAACATTGAACTTCCCTTAAGCTAAGAAATCAAATATTTGGTAGCAAGAATTTTTTAAAAATCCGTATTTTAAAGTAATAAAAAAGAGGACCTCTTTTCAAAGAATAGTTCATATAAGGAGCCTTTAACAAGTATCTACTAATGGGGGCACCTGGGTGGCTCAGTGTTTTAAGCATCTGCCTTCATTTCAGCTCAGGATATGATCCTAGGGTTCTGGAATTGAGCCCAACTTACATCAGGCTTCCTGTTCATCGTGGAGCCTGCTTTTCCCTCTGCCGCTTCCCCTGGTTGCGCTCTATCACTCTTTCTCACAGAAATAAAATCTTTTTTTTTAAGTATCTACTAACAAATTATTGGTAAACCAAAGAAGTCTATAATCTGGAACTTTTTTCAACTTCACTTTTCTTTTAGAAAAGGCCATGGATTCTCTATATGTACTTTTTAACTGGAGGAAATAAAACGAAGTGTTCCATTTTAAGGGTTTTTGTTTTGTTTTGTTTTGTTTTGTTTTTTTAAAACAAATGAACTTGTGAAAAAGACTGATATTTTGCATCCAAATTAGATTCTCTTCTTCTTTCTTAGTAATAGAATTCCAGGGTGAACATAGGACTTCCCCCAACATTTCATTCCCCAACATCCCTTGTAGTAGGTACTTCTGGCTTTGTTACTAAATTTTGGCCAGTGATGTCTGTGAGAGGGAATAGTATGATCCACTTCTCAGTTATATTAAAGAAACATATCTTTCTTTTTTTCTTTGTCCATGCTCTTTTCTGAAATGTGTTTACAATATTGAGTCAGCTAATAACTACATAGGAAAGAAAAACCCACTAGGAAAGGTAGAACAACAATTTAGAAAGATCCTGGTGTCTGGGTGCTCTTGTAAAGTAGAACTGCTTTAGTGGCCCTAAACAGCTCATATCTAGATTATTATTAAAAAAGAAAGAAACTTTTGTCTTATTTAAGTACTTTTGAGTCTTTACTGCCACAAAATTTGGCACCTGAAAGTGATGTCATCACATAACACATCTTGAAAAATGTAATATTAATTGACTAAATTGACAGGAGGTGGGCAGGGAAGACACAGATATTCCTGGCTGAAAAGTTGCAATGTTGTTAAAAAGAATTTGGTAAAATTTTGTTTCTGATATCTTGGAAACTAGACCATATGCTCACTGGTACTAGAACTCCAGGGAAATAGTTGAAAAGTCCTGAATGTCAATATAAATTGGTATGTAGTGATGTCTTTTAACAAACTCTGCAAATGTAAAATGAACTCAGGTTATTGCCAATCAGCTTATAATGAGAAATTTAAATATACAGCAAGGATGAGGCGCATTCTCTATCTGCATTCAGCAATCCAAGTTGGCTGAGTGACTGGTAACTGGGAACTATGAAAATTAAAACAAAAAGAAAAACTTTTTTCTTTTTGTTTTTCAAAAAATTTTCAAAAAAATTTTGTACTTACAAAATTGTTTCTATGAGGTGGCTGTGAAGCTAGCAAGAGATATGCCCATGTATTTCTCAAACAATTCCAGTTTAAGATTTTTAGGCTAGAGAAAGAAAGCTATCATGGTGGCAGAAATCATTAAGGGGATTGTCTTTTTCACCTAGACCTGCTATCTAGATTGCTGTAAGGTGGTGTCTGTTACATTAAGAAAGAGGGATGAGCAGAGAGAGTAGTGAATAAAAAAGATAGTCTTTAGCCTTAAAAATTATAAACAAACAAGACTTTGGTGTTGGTTACATGAACTGTGGAATTTGTTGGATGCAGATATACTAGAAATCTATTGAGTTTCTAGAGGGCTATTTGACAAAGAAGCTTCAAGCATCCATGCCAAAGAGTATGTGATGTAAGTAGTGCCCATGTCCTCAAAAGAGCAGCAGCAAGAATGGAGCTGGAAAAGCTGTGCAGCCATCAAGAAGGGTCAGCTATCCATTGTTCACTTTAAATGTGGTCATTAGAGATAATGGACAGGAAGAACCTTCCAGAGGAAAATTCAGGAATAAATGGAAGACAGTGTGTAAGGGTGTTCCTCCAAGAGAATAGAATCAGGAATTTTTAAATGGAACAAACAAGGAACTTGCTTCACTGCCAAGGCAGGGATGTACTTGTTGTTTCCATCCAGTGTGATTTGATACTTATTAAGTGATCTTGGGTCTACTGTGTATTTCCCATTCCCCCTTTTTCAGGATATATTTTTTAGTCACCTTACTTTCTTTTGATTCCACAATTGTATATAAGTTGTGTGTGTGTGTGTGTGTGTGTGTTTTGGGGGTTGGTTTAAATAACTTCTTTTTTTTTTTTTTTTTTAAATAGGTCACCATCCCCTTCCACACCCCAACAAGGCTATCTGGACCTCATATAGGTGGATATATGTCATTAAGATTCTAATGTTTGAACTGAATGCATTAACTTACTTGACATACAGAATTACATCATTTGAAAAAGAGGTAAGTATGATTTATGTGTACCAAGAAATGCACATATAGATTCAGGTGATCAGAAGGGTGGATAATAGAAAGACTACTAGTTTCCCAGTATTGGATTATTCTTCCATAATATCATTTGTTATAAAAATCAAATTTTCTTTAGTCTTTCTTATATTCTCCAGGTTCCCTTGCAATCATGCCTATCTTTTATTAAGTTTTACGAAGTTTTTACTAACTTTTACTGAGTTTAGCAATGGTGTGTGAAGAGGTAGTGTGTGCCACCTTCAGGTTGTACCTTAAAAAGGCATGCCCTCCTTTCCCCATTCCTTCGTCTAGCTTCCTGAAACATGAAGTCAGTGGTGAGTTATCTGGGGTCATGTGAACAAGGAAACTACCCTGGGGTACTGATGCTACAGCTAGTCTGAGTTGCTGACTGCCATATAAGCCCTACACCACCAGCTTGTCTCCTAAGGGAAATAAACTATCTTTTTAAATTCATTTTAACTTGGCGGTGCACCACAAAATGCTAATTTGCTATAGAAGGGTTTCAGGTGTGCCAAGATAATGATCTCCTCTGCCCTTAGAGTAACCAGGCAGAGCCTAAAGCTGCTAGAACCATTAGGCTAGTCACCCTTTTCTCAAAAGAGCTTAAAAACAAACCTAAAAAAACCCACAAAATATAACTGACCTACAATGTTATATTAGTCTCAGGTGTACAACATTGATTCAATAATTCTATACCTTACTCAGTTCTTAGCAGGGTAAGTGTGGTCACCATCTGTCACCATATAACATTATTACAATATTATTGACTATATTCCCTATGCTGTACTTTTTCATTTAATGCTTTTCTATGTATGTCATTACATTAGAAACAGGGGGAAATACTGCCCTAATCAATAAAGAGTCCTGTTGTTTTAGGTTATGGGTAGCCTGCTGCACTGAAACCTCAGTGTAAAAAGAAATACAACGCAGAAGTAACTAGTCTAAGGATGCCTGGCTGGCTCAGTAGGAAGAGCATGTGACTCTTGATCTCAGGGTTGTAAGTTCAAGCCCCACATTTGGTGTAGAGATTACTTAAAAATGAAATCTTAAAAAAAAAAAAAAAAAGATGATGATGAGTAAGGAAGCCACAGACTGGGAGAGAATATTTGCAAACATGACAGAAGTCTTATACTCAGGATTATATAAAGAATCTTTAATTCAACAGTAAAAGAACAATGCAATTCCAAAAAAAAAAAATAAAAGAAAGAAAGAAAAAAAAGTAGTCTGTGCAACTGGTGGCAAGCAGAATTTCCTTTTATGATAATCTGATATGGCTCTCATCCATAAGCCCTCAGCCTGAGAAAGTGTAAAATCAGTTTGCAGCTCTGACCTACATTCACCTAGTGTCCTCCTCCATTCTTTCAGATTATTGAAAGGATCCAGCAGGGGTGTGCCTAAATAGGAAACAAGAAGACCTCAGGGATCTCTATGCACTGACTAGAGATATGCTTATGCTTCATTGTGTTCTCTGCCCAGCTTCTTAACCAAAGCTATAAATCCCCCATGTGAAAGTAATCCCAGCAAGTTCCAAGTTGTCATTTTTGCCTGTCCTCAACAGACATCAGCCTCGGTGGTCTGGCCTAGAATCCCTATTACTCTTTAGAATAATTTCATAGAGGTTTAAGGTAAAAAATAAACCCAGAGGGTAAAGTATACCATGCCATTAACATTAACAAGAGTTGTAGATAAGCAATCCATTGCAAAAATATTTAATATAACCCTTTGGCCACAAGCATGAGAAAATTTCTAGTTGCCTTTTGAATTTATACAGGATCAGAGATTCTTGGAGTCAGTCATAAACAAAGCTGATTTAATGACTCCTTGTTTGGAACACTAAACTATTCACAGATGTTAACAAATAAAGTAAAAAATGGGTTGGCAGATAGGATGATGAGGCCCTACAGCCTCCACCCACCTAGTCACCCCCCAAAGGGAATGAAAACTCAGTGTTACTTTTGACCACCCTGGGCTTGCTAAGTCTCAAAGGTATCTATGCATCTATGACGAATGGTTTCTTTTCTGCCTGGTGTTTAAACGTGAAACAATTTGAGGAGGACCGCACCTTCCTGTAGGCCTTCATTAACATGAGGGGAAGAAACAGATCAGTGTTCCCTTCCAACTGGGCAAGTGGGAATCAAACAATAGAATAAGTTACCTAGTGACACATTAAGTAATGGAGCCAGAGAGCTCCTTTTCTGGAGCTGTCCATCTGACTCTAACCAATCTTTCCTTCTAAAGGAAATCTTGACTGTGGCTTTTGCCATATGGCAAAATTGTATGGTATATGGCATGATGTAAGAAACCAAACAGACTGGCCATTGACTTAGGATCAGCGGCCCAGATTAGAAATGGGTCAACAGATCTTCTCTTTAAAGAATCTGAAGGAAGAAAGGCACCTGGGTGGTTCAGTTGTTAAACTGCCAACTCTTGATTTCAGCTCAGGTTGTGATCTCAGAGTCCTGGGATCAAGCCTCTTTTGCTCTACACTCAGCAGGAAGTCTGCTTAAGGATTTCTCTCCCTCTCCCTCTGTTCCTCCCCCACTCTGTAAGGCTGGTGCTGTCTCTGTCTTCCTTTGTTTAGAATAAACAAATCTTTAAAAAAAAAGAACCTGAAGGAAGAAGTATGAAGCAAATGAACTACTTGACAATAGGAACTGAAGAAGCAAAATCATGATATAAAGAGGGAGTTACTTCTTTGCCTAACAAACTCTTGTTATACAAATTTCAGCATCAACTTGGCTATATAGAGGACTTCCATTACTTTTAGACTAGATTAAATTTCCTTGCCTGCAGTAATGAACTTGTCCTGGTTATACTCACCATAATGACATGTTTAAGATCTTTTCCTTCCCATACTATAAATACATATGATTGCTGAAGTGAGAAACCTGGTCATTCATGAATCTTCCCTCTTCTTTATTCCCCAAATTCAAACTATCAGTAAGCCCTCTAATTGCTACTTCCAAAATACATTTCAAAGCCGACTACCCTTTTTCCATTATCAATTGCCAGCATCTTACCAATTTACCATTGTCTCTCCGCTAGACAACAAAAGCCTCCAATAGTTTAAGTGATTTCCAATTTCTACTTTCACTACCTGTCTGTCCATTTTTTACCAAGCTAACTGAATGAACTTTGTAAAATGTAAATTGTTCCAAATCATCTACTTGCCTAAAATGATTCAAAAGCTTTCTGTTGTGCTTAGAAAAAAATCCAAACTCTTTGACACAGACTCTAAAGCATGCATGATCTTTTGGCTGCATAGCCCTTGTTAAAAAACAAAATTCAACTGAGTAAATTTGAAGACATAATTGGCTTCATTCAGCATTTCATGAACTGGGCAGCACATCCCATCTAGCAAGTAGAAAAAAACTACAAGGAGCTGTACAGAATGAAAGGTTTTTATAGATAGCAAGGAGCAGAAAAAGTAAGTTTTCTAACAAAGAGTGGATTGTTTCAGACTATGTCACCTATCTTTGGGCTAAATTCAGGATCTGTCATGCAGATTGCCTCACTAGTGTTGACCGGGAAACTTCAGATTGACTGGTTAAAGGTCACATTTCTGGGAGAGACTGAAACCTCAGTTAAGTCTTGGTTTGCTGTCCTGGGGGCAAGCAACTCCATTTTGGTCCCATTGTTTCTCATTTAATATCTTTGTGATGGACACGCTATGAAGGCACACCACGAGTTGTGTCTTTCTATAATGTCAGCTTTATTCAGTCATAGAGCAAAGTTAAATCACAACTATAAGGCAGGTTCAGGATTCTGAACTCCACGACAGTTCACCATGTGATTAAACTTGGCTTCTTCCACAGCACACAAAGCAGGACCCAAGACAAGCTACACAGCAAACAAAATAACAGAAGGGCGCAGGAAGTTCATGAACCAAACACGCAATCAGTGTGTGGGCGCGCAGTTGAGATGAGGCCTCAGTCTGGTCTGGGTCAGCTCTCGGCACTTACTGCTTCTGATGTTCAAGCAGTGAAGGATCTCTTGGTTCTGTTCAGAGGTCAATCTGTTCAGAGGTCAGAACCTTCCAGGGCACTTACCTTTTTTAAGTGGTCATAGAGGAGTTAGGCCTGAAGAGTCTGACAGTTTGCTGCCAAAATCCTTACCTTTTTAAACGGAACTTAATCAGTTTTGGGTTTATTTATTTATTTATTTATTTTTAAAAGATTTTATTTATTGATTTGACAGAGATTACAAGTAGGCAGAGAAACAGAGAGAGAGAGAGAGGAGGAAGCAGGCTCCCTGCTGAGCAGAGAGCCCGATGCGGGGCTCGATCCCAGGATCCCGGGATCATGACCCCAGCCAAAGGCAGAGGCTTTAACCCCCTGAGCCACCCAGGCGCCCCTAAACTTAATCAGTTTTTGGTCTCTGCAGACCTACTCTGGTTCTGCTTATTACCCGTTCTGGTGTGTCAGCTGACATTGGTCAGGGCGATATCTGCAGTACCTTAACTGCTTATGTCATTGCTTGACACAGGCTCCTGCTTGACATAAGAGACTCCATTTTGCTCTCTACAATACTGAAACCTAATCTCATGCCATTTGCCCCTCGCTCAGGTACCCTTTCACCACCTACTTTTCAGTTCTCCACCTACTTTTCAGTTCTTCACATGTACTAGGCTGTGTTCCACATCAAAGCCATTACAGAGCATCTTGCCACTTGGCTATCCTCAATTTTTAGAGGACATTTCCTCAGAGGTTCCTCCTTACTATCTGTTCTAAAATAGTTTTTCTTGTTATTCTCTCTTAATATAACTTTTAAAGTACTTTTCTCATTTTGATAATGTGTGTTTATTTTTATGATTACTTGTCTCTCCCTGTGAACTGCCCGGTCCATTTGGACAGGGGCTGCATCTTCTTGCTGTAGTACATTTGTGTAGCACTTTGCACATAATAGGTAAAAATAAAAACAAATAAAAAATGTCTGAGTAATGAGTGATAATATATGCTCCTTCACTCTTTGGAATAAAAAAAAAATACTAAGTAAAATAGTATAGTAGGGGTGGCTGGGTGGCTCAGTCATTAAGCGTCTGCCTTCAGCTCAGATCATGATCCCAGGGTCCTGGGATCGAGCCCCACGTTGGGTTCCTTGCTCAACGGAGAGCCTGATTCTCCCTCTCCCACTCCCTCTGCCTGTGTTCCCTCTCTTGGTGTGTCTCCGTCAAATAAATAAAATTTTTAAAATAAAATAATACAGTAAAGTGAATATTTAATAGTCTTGAAGAAGGAAAGAATGTATATGTTGATAACATAATTTGGTATTCCAGAGGAAAAAGGGATACCACTATCTTAGATTATTTTTATATTATTTTTATTCATTTGTTGGTGGTTAGCTTGTTGATTATCTGTCCCTCTCTGTTGAATGTAAGCTTCCTGATGGCAAGGACTTTACCTATGTTGTTCATAGTTGTATCTCCAGCATCTCTAAAAAAATAATTTTTTTAATACATAAAGAATATGTGAATTGGGGTGTCTTGGTAGCTGACGGTTGAGCATCAGTCCCTTGATTTCACGTCAGGTCATGATCTCAGGGTCATAAAGTCAAGCCCCAAGTAGGGCTCCCTGCCCAATGGAGAGAGTCTGCTTCTCTCTCTTCTTTCTCTCTCCGTCCCTCCCCACACTGGCACTCATGTTCTCTCTTCCTCTCCCTCTCTCTCTCAAATAGATAAGTAATTCTTTTTTAAAAGTCTTTTTTTTTTTTTTTTAAGATTTTATTTATCTATTTGACAGAGAGAGAGGGAACATAAGCAGGGGGAACAGCAGAGGGAGAGGGAGAAGCCGACTCCCTGCCGAGAAGGGAGCCTGATGCGGGCCTTGATCCTAGGACCCTGTGATGATGACCTGAGCCAAAGGCAGATGCCCAACAACTGAGCCACCCAGGTGCCCCAATAAATAATTCTTCTAAAAAAAGAATAAATGGATTTAAAAATTAACTGTTGAAGAGTAGCAGAGAAAGATGCTTGACCAGAGAAATACAAATAACATTTAGGTACTTGCCAAGTAAATTAGAACATACTTCCTTTTGGAAAAAGGATAAACTTTTGTCCAATGACAAATTTATTAAAACGATGTATGGAAACTTATAAGTGAAACTTGTGGATTTCAACCATGGGTAAGAAAAAGAATTAAACATCTGCTATCCTAAATAATAGCTCTATTAGAAATATTTCAATGGAAATCTTGTATTTGGGTAAGGATAATGTAATCAAGGCTCTTTACCAAAGAGATTACAGGATTCAGAAGGCAATTTCCTGGTTAGTATAACTTCTATTTGTTCCTGTTTTTGACTTACACATCAAAAGAAATATCTCCTAGAAGTTTGAGGATATTAGTTCTCTAATTCAAACAACCTAAATATTTGGCTGCCTTAAGACTCCACTAAGATACTGTCATATCTATGCAGCAAATTTAAAAGGATGCCACTTGGGGTTGTTTCTCTAAAAAATAGTTCCTTTCATACTGCCTTCATATATACCTGTTCATTCATTCATTTAACACTTATCTATCACCAGTGTTTGGGAAATTTTGCATAAATGAGTATCTACTGCTTGAAATAATTATTTACAGTCCCTATAGAGGTCCAGTGAATGGACCAGATCTTTCATTCTCAATCTTTAACTTCACATTAGCATTGTCTGGGGACAGTTTTAAAATGATCTATTCCTAGGTCCCACCAAAGGGGGTGTTCATTCCAATTAAATTTGAATTTTGGTCAAAGGATCAAATATGGATTTTTTTAAAGCTCTTATGAATAGCTGGGGTTGCTGGATGACTTACTATCACTGGTTAATGAAGAAGCCCTTTTCTCTTCATGCTCTTCTGAGCTGAGTTAATGTTCACTGGATACAAAATGGACCAGCATAAGTGTCTACCATTTTCTTCACTGGAGGCTATGAATACTAAGAAACTTTGTCTTTTTCACTTCTTTTCAGTCAGCTTTGTATTAGCTTTGATTTGTAAATATCCTTTTTAGTAGAGAATAGATGTTTTTCAAGCCTTGATATCCAGTTGTGTTGTCTGTTAGTGAAAACTTGTGGTAGAACTGGACACAGCCAATACAGGCTCCTGCTGCACATAACTAAGAATAGTTTCTGGTCAGACTCCACAGATCACTTGTATTATGCATAATATGTTACCTTGAGTTTCCATAGATTAAAATAATCTTAATGAATGTATTTCTTTTATTAAAAGACTAGTCTGGGGGCGCCTGGGTGGCTCAGTGGGTTAAAGCCTCTGCCTTCGGTTCGGGTCGTGATCCCAGGGTCCTGGGGTCGAGCCTAGCGTCAGGCTCTCTGCTCAGCGGGGAGCCTGCTCCCCCCCCCCCCCC
>NW_019154098.1:48217994-48272119 GCF_002288905.1 Enhydra lutris kenyoni
GCCTGCCTCTCTGCCTAGTTGTGATCTCTGTCAAATAAATAAAATCTTTAAAAAAATTTTTTTAAAAAATAAAAGACTAGTCTGCCAAATTAAGAATCTAGCACTTTACAGAATGAGAAAGTAGAGTGAGGATTGGGGGCCAGAAAAAATAGACTTAGGAGCTTCAGGATGTTTTCTTTCCATCTTATTGTTAAATTCCCTTCAGGTCCATCTTGTCATAATTTATTTATTATAATATGAATCCCCGAAGTGATGAAACTTTCTGCAATTGTGTGATTTTCATCTGAAGTGTTTCATAAAGACAGAAAATGAACCTTTTTCCCCTGGTTATGTGATGGTGATATTAGACATTATCGGAAATGAGTGGAGTGTGTTAGACTGAAGACAAGACAAAGACTGCCAGGAAAGCCATGTCAGTTCACGGTATTAATCTTGTTCTAAATGGTATTGAGCATGTGCCAGCCTCCCTGGAACAAAGCCATTTATGTGGAAACGAAGGAGAGGAAGAGCAGGTGGCCTGCAGAGGAGTCGGGGCACTCACAAAGCTGCCCCTGTTTGGTGGCCCAGCCTTGAAAAGCCGCTTTGCTGGCAGAACTGAGTGAATGAACCCCAGTGTGATTGACATACTGTATCAGTGGATGCTTCTGAGTCATTAGCATGCGCATAGAACCAGGAAATTTAAATGAATTGCCATAATCTTTGTACACCAGCTCAAAATGCCAGTCTGTTAAAAGTTGTTTCTTTTTTTCCAGTTAACTATATTTGGAGTAGATGGTTGAGAATGCACATTTGGCCCAACAAATTCATGGGGCTTCAACAATTCACTAAGCATAGTTGTTCTTCAGGGAAAAGAAATTAAGAAAGCAACGGCTAAGCTGATATTCAATCACAGCAGTTTCCTTTTAGTTGAGATCCCCATTAAAAGCCAATTTACTAATCCAATTCAGTATGGATTAGTAAAAACATCCTTTGACCATATTTTTATAGCATCAGTTACTCTTTTTTGTATCTTTACCAAATTCATGAATCATCTCTACTAATCATCATCTCCACGATATCTAGTTTCTTTTTTCTAGGAAAAACCTTGGTGGACAATGTACATGGGCTTAGAATGATGAGGGGAACATCATGGAGTTTTCCAGAAATTAGAATGTATAAGCAAGCAGTTTAAAGAAAAGCTACATAGGATCCATGGACCCAGAGATACTAGATAGTGCCCTTGCTTCATGAAGTATTATCAGTTCCTGTCGGGTTTAATATGCTGCTATTGGACATAAATTTTCAACAAAGCAGGGTTTCTTGGTAAATAAACATCTATTTTGCAAATAACACAGGCACAGGCACACAGGCTCTGGCCTTGTTTATCTTTCCCTTTATCTCTGGAACCTCCAGAGGCTGCTCAGTGGGAATCAGTATATATATTTAAAAAAAAAACAACAAACACACAGTGCTGATAAAAATGATAAAAATAAATTTAAAATTAATTTTAAAAGACTGCAGGTTTGGAAAAAGATGGCAATGATGATGATGATGATTTAATTTGAAAAGTAGTAAGTATTCAAGGTTCTGATCATGGGGTAAAAAGGTAGATTTCCTGGCTTTATTAAAGATGATACCTCTTGCTCTTAATCTGAGATTTCTCTCTGTCATTGTATATGTTTTTCCCGTTTGTTAGAAGTCTCTGAAAATCTGTCAATTAACAACATTTTTGTGTACTTCTTTCTCCTCTTCCTAGTGTAACCACAAGTAGGGCAACTCATATAGTCACATAAATCAATTCAGTAAGTGAAGTCCTTTGTAATACCTAGTAGCAATGAATTCTTTGAAAGGGTGGGGGATTTATTAGGGTAAGATCATTTTGAAATATTGGGAGATAAATCAGACTTTGGGGAGATACTTCTTTGGGAAGCTTTAGTGGGAGACTTGATGTAGCAACAGGACTCTGGATATTTGAGAATTAGAGGAAAGGGCGTAGAATAAGGTAGAAAGGTATCTAAAAAGAAATGCCTTAAAAAATGTTATTTAAATATATATATATATTTTTTTCTCTTTTTAGTATCTCTCCCTTTTATCCCCCTTCACTTGATTTTCTCCTTGTTAATAAAAAGACCATCTGTTGAGAGCTTAGCTTCAGAAGATATGTACAGAAGCCCATATTAAAGAGGATTGTGAAAAGTTGATGAGAAGGTTATAGTGACAATGATTAAAAAATGATACTAACATCAGAGTGTGAAGGAAAAGGTGCTTCCAATAATTTATCTCTCCAGGTCAACCTCCTGAAATGAGAAAGTGGCCATGTCTCAGCTTTATACATCAGACACTGTATTTAGGTAGTTTATCAGCCTTGTTCGTTTAACCTTTAAAAGAACCCTGTGTGGTTAATATTATTCCACCCTTGCAGGAGACAGAAGATCACAGACATAAAGGAAATTTCCCAGAGTGACACAGTGAGAGGTATTGTACCTAGAATTGGAACATGATTCAAATGATGATGCACAACATTGTTTATATGGGAAAATGTGACCTTATAAATAACATTTGAAAGTATAATCTGATTATATATTATGGATGGCCTGCAATGAAACTGTTTTAAAAGGGAGAAAAAGTACTTTGAATCAACATTACATATTTTAGAATAAAATCTGTCGCTTTTCTGGTTTTGAGGAAAGCATTGGCAACAAAGTAATACAATTTTGAAAGTTTATGCGTACTGTTCAAGTTGATCACTGTACAAAGGCACCTTGCTGAGGGGATTAGTAGAGCCAAGGTCCAACTTGTATTCATCCACTAAGCCTTGAGTTTAGAGGATACCATTTTCTAATTGTTTTCTTGTGCCTAAAAGAGACACATTTTTCTGATTGATTGTTTTTTCTCCCAAAGGGAGTTCCTTTTTCTATTTTTACAAAAACAATCAGTGCTTCTTTCCATGATTCTCTTCTCTCTTGATAGCAGAACTACGTGTTACAGTGATAGTAGAGGGCTCAATATGAAAGTCAGCCAAACAGTGTCAACTAGATCTTAATAATTAAACAGTTTTAAAAGTTTAATCATGACACTGCCTGTTAAATCAGTTTCCTCCTTGAAATAGAAACTAGTATACACTCTCCTAAAGTCCCTGTTGCAAATCATGCATAAACACCAGCAGGCCATCCAGAAGAGACTACTGTTAAGACGGCATGGCTGAGTTAATATGGTAAGAATGACCATGTAACAGTTCTTTCAAATGCATAGGATACAGAAAAACAAATGCAGGAAAGATGTAATTAGGGTAATTCAAAACATTCAGACAATTAAGTGAAAGAGCCCATTAAAAATAAGGTTGGTATGAGGTGAGAAAAGTATTTAGGGAATAATAATTCAGGGTTTATTATTTTCCTCAAATATGTTTTAACTTTGAAAACTTTTACATGAGAAACGAGGCAAAGATTTTGTTGTCTTTATCCAACTTTAATGTGGTTAATGCAAATTGATAATGTTGCTAATTAAAATGACTGCATTTTTATCTAGATGGTTTTCTGAGTATAAAAACTGCAGTTAATTATAATATTAACGAAGTGTTTATAGATGTTTGGGTAGAATTTGTTTTGTTTTAAGGCAGCTTTATGTTTATTATTTCTATTACATATATAAATATTTTCTCTATCTTAGCAATGAAAGCCCTTCCTTAAGTAATGAGAAACAACAAAAACCAGAATATATTACTCACTGAGGAAAAGTATTTGAACATCATAAAATGAATACACAAAACCTCGAAATATAGAATTCTTTAAATAAAAGAAAATCCATTTTGTTTCAGTGGCCAGTAATGAACATTAAAGCTAGTAAACCAAAAATCCTTTGCAACTATTTAAGTGAAGATAAATAGACAATTAAGGGCTGCAAAGTACATTTGCGACTGCCCCATTAATATTAATTTTAGATACATAGAAGGATCACCACATTGTAAGAAACACTATATGATGTAAGTATTCAAGGAAAGGAAAAAAATAATTGGGCTATTTCCTCTGCAAAACATTTTATAAGTATAATTTAGAGAAGTGTAATTTACAGAAAAATATTTGAATTATTCAGATATTTAAAGTGGATTTCAGAGTTCGCACATAAATCCAGTTAGAGAAAAATTAAATCTCTATTAGATATAATGAATTCAAGATTAATACAACTGGATGTTTCTGATATAGATACATATATGGTTCCTTTGTTTTCACTTTTGGTTTTCAGAGACTTCCGGTACATTTGAACTCACTGTAGTGATGTTCATTATAAAAGATTTGGAGTTCGAGTCTAGCTCACTGGACTCAACTAGCTCTCTAAATTGTAATGAATAACTTCTCTGACCTTCAATATCCACATCAGTACAATGGGACTCGGTTTATCAGGTTGTTGTACTGATTGATTGAGATAATGCCCATGAATGCTCTCAGTAGAAAGCAGAAATAGCACATACTTATTTAACTCCATTTAATATAGTTCAGTTTAATATATATCAATATAGTTCAATAATAAAAGTGGAGTACTTTATAAAAGCTGGAGTCCTTGTCTTAGTGATTTACGTTTTATAATATGTACAGCTTTTTTTGTGAAGTATGCATGAGATTTTTTTAAAAATAGAAATAAGAGTTGTCAGATTGAGTAGATCTATCTGAAATCTCTTAGCAAGTGGTGGCGTAGGGTTGATCTGATTCCAGAGTCTGTGCTGACCACTACATCATGCAGTTTCATATTTATGAAGCATGATTCAAGTTAAAGTAATCTCTATGAAGGGACATTGACTGTAAAATAGTCCTACTTGGATTCTTTCAATAGAATATTCGTGTTTGAAGCACCGAAAGGACCTGTTACAGTATAATTTCAGTAGAAGTGGTGCTAGCTATTGTTAAAGTGATAATAGAAATAATGTCATCAGGTTGCATAGTCTATATGGTGTAGAGAAGTAGCCTGAAATAAGTGAGGATGGAATTGCTTTGGAAAATTCTTGGATGGGGGCAGAGAGTGCTTAAATAATTATTTGAAATGTTGAAAGGATGAGAAAAAGAATTATAATCAAATCTGGTGAGAAAATAATGCTCAAATCAAGACTCCATTAGGACGCCCTGATACAGTACTTAGAGATGCAAGCATTTTTCAGGTAGGGATGGTTGTGACCATAAGCCAAGGAGTAGTATAGCAAAGTGGACATGAGGGTTTTTTGCCTACTGCCCGAGTTTATATCCCAACTTCACTAGATACTAATTGTGTTTTGTAGGGTAAATTACTCAACCCCTGTATAGTTCATTGCTGTTTTCTCATGTGTAAACCGGGAATAATGACCTTACTTCTCCATAGTTTTATTATGAAGATTCAATCACCTATTAGATGTAAAATGGATGAAATAATACTTGACATACATAAACATCTCCCGGAAAATAGTTAGCATTCGATAAATATTTGCTCTTCTTATCATTTTTATTGCTATTGTTTTATTATGAGATTCTTAAGAGTTTCTGTTTTCTTTCTCATTTCCATTTCACTCTTAAAACCTGCTGCAGCCAGCCTTTTGTCATCAGCCCTCCTTTAAGCATTCTTTACAAGTTCACCAATAAACTTCCAGTTATATAAGCCAATAAACCTTTTCTAATAATTTTTTTTAATCTCTCAGTAGTATTTGTAATGTTGATCTATTTTTTTCTCTTTGAAACTCTCTTCCTTTGGAAGTTTATTAGACTTCATGAGTTTTAAGAATGCCATGATACATTAGCAATGTGTCCAGTACACAGATATGCTATATGCTACTATATAATTGTATTATCTTTATTTTGCCTATCTGCATGCGAAAGTTCCATACTTCTCATTATCTTCTCAATAATACCTCTCATAAGTCATACCGATGTCATAGCAGATGCCACAGTGTATTCCGTTACCTACTACAGAGCAGGCCAGAGAGGAGGTTCTCATTGTATACCTGTCGATTCCATAAGCACTAAAAACCTGCACACAGATGTTTATAGCACCTTTATTCATAATTGCCAAAATTTCAAAACAACCGAGATGTCTCTCCATAGGTGGATGAATTGGTAAATGGGTTCATCCAAACAGTGGAATATTCAGCACTAAAAACAAATGAGACGTCAAGCCATGAAAAGACAGGGAGGAACTTTAAATGCATATTACTAAGTAAAGGAAGCCAATCTGAAAAGGCATGTACTATATGATTCCAACTGTATGGTATTCTGTAAAAGGTAAAATTATGGAAACAGTAAAAACATCAGTGGTTGCTAGGACTTTTGAGGAGGGGGAAGAGATGAATAGGCGAAGCACAGAAGACTTTTAGGTCAGTGAAATGATTCCATGACATTGTCATGTGGAATAATTTTATGCCAGTGTCATACACATCATTATATATTTGTGAAAATTCATGGCATGTGCGATGCTAAGAGTGCATCCTAATGTAAACTGTGGACACTGGGTGATTATGATGTGTCAGCATGCGTGTGTTTATTGGTTATAACAAATGTATGGCTCTGATACAGCATGTTGATAACGAAAGAAGGGGTGTGTCAGAGAGACAAGGAGTATATGGGAGCTCTATACTTTCTCCTCAATTTCACTGCGAACCAAAAACTGCTCTAAAAAATGAAGTTTATAAAAAATAAACCATCACATGTTAAGGGGACAGGTTGATCGGTGAGGATTTACCAGACCAAACATTTGATTTGGAGTTTGAAGCATTTATAAATGGAATGCTAGGAAGACAAAAGAGAAGAAAGCATCTCTGGCAAAGAGAATAGCCCACATAAGTGTTTGGAGGCTGGAAAAAGCATTTTGAGTTTAGAAGAGAAATACCATAGGCAAATTAGTCAGATTAGTATTGCTAAAATATAATTTAGCTAAGCAAATACCCCTAATTTTTAAAAATGATATAATTTGTAAGTCTCTAATTCACATTTAATCTTCTTAAATCAGTCTGTATCTTTGATTATTTTTTTCTTAACTGGATATAATCACCAATTATAAACATAAGGTAAAAATATTTTGATAAGCTGACAATTGATGAACCTAAATGCTTCCGGCCTCAGTTGAGGAAAGAGTCTTTTTGATCTGCTCACAAGAAAACAAGGACCCTCTGACTCATACAGCTTCTTTTGTGTATCTGAAGACCATGGTTAAATAGTGTTTAATCCACTGAAAGAGACACTGTAGTTCACTAAAATGACATCCTGTGGCCTCAAAAGGAGACTTTGATTCAGTTCCTACAGGACATAAAGTGTTTTTACAGGCTTTATAAGAAAGCACTGTTCAAGTTGTAACACTAAGGTTTCTTTCATCCCATAGAGGATAAAATTTTATGGCAAAATAGTATTTACCCATCTCCTCTCACAATAGAAAGCAGAGCACCAAGAGAGGGTAGTTTAGATACCTTACTTGTAAGTGGAACTAATCCTGGTAAAATACTGTCCAGAGTAAAAGTACTAGAGCACAACATAGTGAATCATTTTTTTCTACAGACAATTTTTGGGTTATTCAGCTTTATGAATGTACCCATTGATGCTATCCTTGAGTTAAGGAAGCATTTTCAAACATAAAATACTATGGAAAGTTTGTAATACATAGTTTATGTGGAGGGGGGGAGATGTTTTTAATGGGAAAAAATCAAGCCTCGAATAGCTTCTCATTCACTGTTTATTCATTGCTTCCTTCCTTCATAAAATGATTATTGAAAGTCTCGATATATGTATATACAAAGCCCTGGGGAGAGGACCTTGAAGACACTAGATATGGAATCTTCTCTCAAATGTTGCTTATAATTTAAAGGGCACTTAAGTATGCTGGTTTTGTTCTGTGCAAATGTGCAGCATATTCACTGCATATCACATTTTGACTGCTAATATTGATCACATATTATAAAGTGTATCCAAATATGCTTTTAAACTGTTCTACATGTCATTTATTGTGCTAATACAGCAGAGAAACAAACATTCAGAAATGAGGTGTTTTTGAATTCTCAGAATCATTTGGAAGCTCCTAATAAAGTGAATGACTACTCTCTGTAAGTAGCTTTTTATGATGGTAAATCACATGTACAAGTAATTAAGATTGGTCCTTTTTTATTGTTCTTGATCTTCCGAATGAGTATTGCATAAGAACTGGTAGTTTTAAAAATTCTTTCTCACCATTAGGAATTTACTTTTTTTTTTTTTTTCCCCAATTCTGTCTCTCTCTCTCTCTCTTTTTTTTTTTTAATGATTTATTTTATTTATTTATTTTTCAGAGAGAGAGCTATTGCACAGGCAGGCAGAGTGGCAGGCAGAGGTGGAGAGAGAAGCAGGCTCCCTGCCAAGCAAGGAGCTCAATGCCGGTGGGACTTGATCCAGGACCCAGGGATCATGACCTGAGCCGAAGACAGTGGCTTAACCGACTGAACCACCCAGGCGTCCTAGGAATTTACTTCTTGATAGGAGGAAAAATAAATGAGGAAAAGAATGTGGGAAGATAGACTGCTGAATATTGAAATAGAATTTTCTCCCTATGAACGAAAAATAATAATACCCTTTTTTAACAACTTTCAGAACCCAGATCAGGAGGAGATTTTCTTAAGAATTATGTGGCTTGGGGCACCTGGGTGGCTCAGTTGGTTAAGCAACTGCTTTCGGCTCAGGTTATGATCCTGGAGTCCCAGATCGAGTCCCGCATCGAGTCCCAGCTCCATGGGAAGTCTGCTTCTCCCTCTGACCTTCTTCCTTCTCATGTTCTCTCTCTCTCTCTCAAATAAATAAATAAAATCTTTAAAAAAATAAAAAAGAATTATGTGGCTTAAGTAACAATGTCTCTTAGTAGAAATATTGATGGGGTCTCTTTTTGTTTTGTTTACTCTAGACACATATTCATATTATAGATATTTCTTTTGAAAGTAAAATAGTTTACTATATGGAAATTTTAGCAATAATAACCTTAAGATATCATAGAAAATAATCTACTTTTATATTCTTTCAAATAATTCCTGGAATAAATCATAATAATCAGTGAATTATACATCTGAAAATGGTATCTACTTTGGATAAGCAAACATCCCATAATTTTAAATACTTTAATATTTCATACCATCCTTCTCACAGAAACTATTAAAGTAGCCATTTTCCATCTGTGTATGGTGATAGGTCATCCAGATAGTATTGATGTTTGCTCAAAAGTTGTCTTTGAACATCTGTTGTATTGAACATTAAATTTTATTTTTTAATCAAAATTGGTTTTTCTACCTTTGTTATACCATGGATAATCTAAAAAAAAATCTATACTACAGAACAGAAAAGCTACTGATTTTTCCTGATGAGGGTCAGAGAGAGCAAATCATGAGTACAAAAATTAAAAAAAAAGGAATCTAAATAGTCATCTATTAGTTTTATAAAACTGAAAATATGAATCCAAGATCAACTGTCTGTCTAGTTTTTTAAATGTTTGAATTCAGCATTTGGATTGAGCCACTGATATGCTGGTAAAATGGCTTTCTGGAAAGGAAAAAAAAAAAAAATCATCACCACCACCACAACAAAAACCAAGCCCGGATTTGTTGTATTTGCCAATTTCTATAGTGTAAATACTCCCACCATGGCGATTTGAAGTTAATGGTGATTCAACAGCTTTTCACAAAATTCCTGATTTTTACAATTAACCATTGTGAATCAGTAAGAGCTAACTCCAGAACACCACTCATTGTGTTCATGATAGAAATAACATATGCTTCTTCTCATAAAGGCTGCTGTAAAGTCCAATTGGTTCTACATAAACAGATGTTTCAGTTTACCTTTCCTCTTGAATAGCCATTTTTAATTGCTATAGAATCTGCTACCCAGGGTAGTATAGACATTTGAGTTATGTGGTTAGTTACCCAGTTGCTCCTCTTCTCCATCCTCCAATAAATGTTTATTACTTATTAATGGGATGTGGTGCTAGAATACTTGGAGGGAGGTTGAATTTGAAGAGTATAAAAAATGCTGCAAAATAAAGGCATCATTTGACCCATATAATTTGTATTTCATCTGATTTTTTTTGAACTTGTACTAAAATTTGACATCACTAACCCCATGATGTATTCATAATACATAAGGCCAATAACATATCTTAACTATTCTGTAATTCAAACCAGTCACTTCCTTTATAACATCAAGGTTATGTTACTATGGACAGTCCAATAAAAAAATTTCATAAGGAAGAGGATATTATGAATACTGAGCTGTCAGTTATAGATTATAAGAATTTTATGAAGACCCTGACTCCTTTTATTTTTTGAGGGACTAGTCCTCAGTGGTCCAAAAGCTTATCTGAGACTTTTTTTTTAATAAAATTAAATATATTAGTTGCCAAATGTATTATTTCAAAATTTAGTGGCCCATAATAGTAATAAACATTTACACACAGTTCCTGTGGGTCACAAATTTAGGAGAGGTTTAGCAGGGTAGTTCTGGCTTTGGGTCTCTCATGAAGTTGCAGTCAAGATGTCTACCAGGGTTGCAGTCATAGAAGGTCTGACTGGGATTGTAGGATCTTCTTCCAGTATGACTTGTTTGTGGCTGACTAGATGGTACTGGCAATTGGAGAAATCATAGTTCCTTGCCACATGGACCTCTTCAAAGGACTACTTGACTAGTCTCACAACGTGACAGATTTCCTTTAGAGCAAGTGGTCCTAGAGGGAGTAAGGTAGAACTAGTAGTGTTTTGTATGACCTTCACTCAGAATCCAAACATTGCAATTTCCACAACACCCTAGTGGTCACACAGATCAGTCCTGTGAGAGGAGACCACACTAGAGGATGAGGATGAGAAGGTGAGAATTCTTGGGGGCTCTTGGACCACATGGAGGTTTTGCTTTCCTTTAAACAAGGTTTTCAAATACATACTCTGATGTTCAGGATTTTTGGTCAACTGAGCCAACAGAGTGATAGGCCAAAAGATTTCAATGACTCTTAAGTGGCACTATCCAATGTATGCAGTATGAAATATAAAAATTATTATGAAGTCCTTTTTTTTTTCTTTTGCCTTAATAATTCTTTCTTTAAAAAAATAAATGAACATGGTCAATGATTAACTCAAAGGGCAGGAGTTCTCTTTCATTTGTGCAATAGTAGAGCAGAACAGTACAATCCCCAAAGCTGAACAATATATTAAAAACACATTCTTCGCAAAAAACAAACAAACAAACAAAAAAAAAAACCACACATTCTTCACTTGCTAGCTGGGTGACCTTGAACAATTAAATAGCTCTCTGCCTTAGTTTTCTTATTTGAAAAATCCTGTGATAGAACCAGTTTACAAGATGATTTTTGGGATTGGACTCTTTAGCATACATAGTGTTTAGAAGAATACCTTCATATAATAAATGTATAAATTTTGGCTATTTTTTTCCTCAACGAGTTGCTAGTGTTAGACTCTGTAACAAATATCTACCATTTTTTGGAGGAAGTAGACATACTGTATGTCACAGATTTTCCTATCTTAATTCCTCATGGCAAGCTGCAACATAGGTTGTCATTTTCATCTTACTCATGAAGAAACTGAGATGAATCATGGTAGGGTGGTAGCTTAAATGAGACAGTCAGTAGAAAGAAGGATTGGGCCCCAGATTTATTTGGTTGTTCTGATTCTGAGGGTATTTCTGGGGTTTAGCACAAAAGATATTTAAAGATTTTTGCCAACAGTTGTATACATTAAAACTTCAATTTTATCAACTGCCCCATCTTATGGGTAAAATAGAATTACTTGGATATACCAAATTTTTGGTTTGACCTCAATATTCTCTATCTACTCTCTGGCCAAAATCTGTTTTTCCAGTGAAGGTTGAGTCTAGTATTTCCAAATAATCAAATGCCGCCTTCACTGATATTTTCCTCTTAACCTTGATGCTGTGCATTGATAATAATGTGATTACATACTCTAACATATCTAAAAGCATAACAATACAGATATTAAGAACAATGTATGCCATTTATATTCATTTTTAATGTCTGAGTGCTAACTTTGAAATATTGGTTAACATTGTAGATATAATATGGAGTGAAAAATTTTTTTGTCCTCTTTATAAAATCAATCCATTATATTAAGTATAAATTATATTTAATGTCACAAGATTGTGAAAAATTCTAAAAGAAGAGAGCACACGTAGGGGGAGAAACAGAGGGAGAGGGAGAAGCAGGCTCCTGGGATCCCAGGACCGTGGGATCATGAGCTGAGCTGAAGGCAGATGCTTAACTGACTGAGCCACCTCCTACGAAGAACATTTTTGAATAAGTACATGTTTACCAAAATTAATAATTTGAGGCAGAATAATATGGATGAGATTATAATATAATTTTATAATTCATGTGTATGTAAGCTATATGTCTATTAAACATTAATAATTATCATAATATTAAATGAAAAAAATTGGGCAGCCGTTGATTTTTTTAATTATTTAAATTTCATTAAGCCACAAGGCTTGTCAATAAAAAAATCCTGTTTGAGGATTTTTCACTTCTTGTAAAGATGAATTAAAAACCATTTAAATATTACATGAAGAAGAAAAATTCCGAAGTCATGTATGGCAGTACCCATAATATAACATCTTCAATTCAGACAGAATGATGTGTATAAAAGTATAAAGAAAGTAAAATATGAGAGAAAAGATGCCCCCCCAAACATACTAGTTTTTATGAAACAATTAAAAACCTGACTTTACAAGAAGATTTAAGAGGAAAATTTTTTTAGAGAACTAAAACTATTAATTTTAAAGTCCCAACAAGATCTTATTGAAATAATTGCTACTAACTGCCAACTCTTCAAAAGTTAAAATTGAAGGGTTTTTCAGATTTGCTAAGCTGATTTTATTCATTTATTCTGCTAGTGTAGCTCTGTGACAGCCAGTGGGCTACATTTGATATTATAGTTTCTTATAAGATAACAAAAAGCATATTATTTTGAAATGGAGTAGTTAGAACGATGTACATTGAGCATTTCATTGAGAGTTCAGTCTCATCTCTGTGAAATGACAGGGAAGCTTGATCTCTTATATGGGAGAATAGGCTGGCAATTCAAGAGTATACTTGCAATTATAACAAGAGTCTCTATTGAGAAGACCACCAAAATACGTATTTAAGGATCAGAAATAAGGGATAAATTATAAAATCACCAGAAATGGGATGGACCTTATTTATAGATGTACTCTGTTCTGCAGCCAGGATCTAGTTATTTGGTGTGCTTCCTAAAATTTGTAACACAAATTGTAGGGATTTCAACACTTCCCTGAACAGATCATTTCATGTGCCAGTACATACATTTTTTTTCTGATATTCAAGAATAAATCCTCTTTTAAAAAATTTTATCCAAGCAATAATAAGTACTATTCAGGATTTAATGAGCCTGGTTTTCTCCCCTGTGGGGTGGAAAAGCTTGCCTGAATAAATGCTCTCTGGAGCTGCCAGGATTTATGCAGGGGAGGGAGTGGGGAGAGGAAGGAGCACAGCTTCTTTCCTGTGTTCAAGCACCACAGGATTCCGCTTAGCCCCAGGAAGTAACTGTGCTCTCTCCCTGGAGGGGCAGTGGGAATTGGGCAAGGAGGAAAAAAAACAAAACAAAACACAGGAGAGAAAGGGAGAATGCACTATTTTCAGCAAACAGAGCACCGATTTGATCACAAGACAGGAATCTAGGAAAAAATTTGATGAACAAATTCTACATAAATACAGTATTTTAAATAAATAGGAAAGAATGGAATATGAAAGGAATATGCATTCAAGATTCAGCCAATTTAAATTCAACCTTGCTGCTTAGTCACTAAATGATCATGAATAAATTGCCTAATTTTTAAGCCTTAATTTTCTTATCTGTAAAAATTCCAATAACCCTTTCAGAAGATTGTTTTAATGGTGAATTAAAAAAAAAAAAGTACTTCCTAGTGATTGTTTTCTGCCCTTCAGTCTTTCTTCCCACTTATTTCTTTAGTGAAATATAAAATTTAAAAATACCACATGTTAAAAGCATGTTCTGAATATTCTTTTTCATCTTTCTTATTCACTCAGTTTCATATTTATTTAATGTGCTTGTCCTGGGGAGGTATTAAAATAACACTTTGCATCCAGAACACAGACATACAAACACACAAATAAATGCAATTAGCTCCCACTCTAGAGGATACAGATATAGACATGGTTCTAGAAAAACACATATGAGGAAGTTAGGGTTACTGTGATAGTATGAATCTCCCTCAACAAAGGCAAAGAAATGTCAGACTTTAAGTCAAATACTTCTTGAGTATCCCACTGTACTGAAGGAAAATCCTATCTCAGTTGCCGTTAGGTAGCCTGTGCCTTCATTAGACTTTACATAAGACTAGAGTAGGTTCCTTTGCTACCTGAAAAATATGAGATAGATGTTATCCGTCATTGTCTATAGCCACATAATTTAGCAATTTGAGATTTGTGGTGGTAGGCTGAATAAATGGCCCCCAAAAGCTACCCACCTCCTAATCCCTGGAATCGGTGAGTCTTACCTTATATAGCAGGGGGGACTGTGTGATTAATTTAGAGATTTTGAATGGGGAGATTATCTTAAGTTATCCAGGTGGGCTCTAAATATAATCAAAAGAGGTCTTTATAAGAGGAAGGTAAATGGTCAAAGGAAGAAGTAGCAGATGTAATGATGGAAGCAAGAATTTGATTTTGAGAAAGGTTCATGAGTCCAGGAATGCAGGTTGCTTCCAGAAGCTAGGAAAGGCAAGGAAATGGATTTTTTCCTAGAGCCTCTAGAAAGAACCAGCTTTGCTAACATACTGGCTTTAACCCAGTGAAACTGATTTCATATTTCCAGCCTCCAGAAATCTAAGAAAATAAATTTGTGTAATTTTAAGCTACCATGTTTGTGGTACATTGTTATTGTAGTGGTAGTAAATTAGTACATGTTTCATGCCAAGATTGGATCTCAGGATATTTTGTCAAGGTTGGGGATATAAATGTTTGGGACCCTGGTTTACCCTGTTCCGGAGAGTAGATCTCAACTGTTGGGTCACCAACCCATATTGTTTTCTGAGTTTAGGTAAAAAATTTTTTCTCTGTGACTACTACAAAGAGTGGTCAACTCTTCTGAGCATAATTCTCTGCTGGGCCTTTAGGGAAAAGATTATTAACTGGTGAGTTACAGTTAGCTTATAGGTTTGGTTTTAATTAGTGTATATTTAAATTTTTGTTTAAAACTCAAGAGATTTCCTGTTAAATAAATGCACATTTCTGCCTTCTTTTGAAAAGGTGGAAAGTCTGACAAATATAACATTCCCATGATGAAACCATTGTGTAGAGTTGTCTCCTTTAGTCAAAGTGTGCGCTTGCCAGTTAGAAGTCTACAGTGATACTCCCTCACTCATTTAGTTACTTGCCTGGCTAACATAGGTGTTTGAGTTTGTGATCAGTTCCTAATGCCATTAAATTAAAAAAAGAGAGTATCTTTTTCACCTGCTGCTTGGGACTTTGCAATCCAATCTTTGCTCAAGAGGGAAAGCAGAAAGAGTCTGGAATGTTTATAACAGGATAGGAAATAAAAACATTATGAACAAAATCAACCATAAAAATAAATAAATAATTTTTCCATAAAAGTTTCAAAGAGGCAATGAATGACATTTGAGCTTGGTCCTAAAGGATGAAGACACAAGAGTTAGTGTGACAGGGTGGTAAATTATCATTAACTGTGGCTTTCTTACTGACGCAAACCCTGAGATGTCTTAGGAGTAAGAATACCTAGAGCTGAAGAACTAAAGACAGGCAGAAGGTGCTGGGAGGGACTGGAAAAGGGGAAGACAGAAACCTCAGCTCATATGGTAGAAAGCTAGAGGCAGTAGTCCAAGGAGGAGTTGGAGAAGAGGCTGAAGGAAAGACTTTGAGTTTGTTTTTTGTTTTTTGGGTTTTTGTTGTTGTTGTTTTTTTGGTTGTTGTTTTTTTGTTTTTTTCTTTCTACCTCATTAACTGGATCATTGGTGATTATTGCCTGTCTCATCAGTGATGTGAGACAGAATCTGTTAAGGTAGATTGAGTTGGAGTTAGATTTAGTTTGGGTTTAATGGAGGATATATGTTTGGTTTAGTTACTTCTCTGTACAGTTATTTGTAGCTGTCCTGATAAAAAGAATGGTTACACTTAAAAGCCCAGAACTGTTTGTAGGTTGTCTGTAATATGATACAGAATATCTTATCTTATTCATAAATGTGTATTATCCCAGCATCCTGGCTTGGTAGGAAGGACCACAAGGTTTAAGAAATTGTAGAAAACAGTAATAATCCTTACTGACCTAAATGATTCTGTTTGTATCTCTATGTACAACCTGCTTTGAATTTTTTAAAGTCATTAAAAAACAGAAAAAAAAAAAAAAAGAAAGAAAAGAAAACCATGAATTGGCATTTATACCCAGAGCTTCTTCTAGCCTATGTGGTGAATTAGAAAACAGAGTCCATTCCTTTGCAGAGACTAGCCCTGAGCTAGATTGCAAGATTGGTGAGCATAGGGGAGATTGGATTTTTACCTCACATGTTGCTCAGTCACTAAATCCTATTGTCTGGTGTATAGCATGTCAACTGTATGCAGTGACCCTGTAGTACACAGAAAGAGTCAAGGGTGGGGGAAAGAAGTACAAGTGCTGGAAACCTTAAATGTGTAGGAATAGAGGGTTTTTTGTTTTTTGGGTTTTTTTTTAGTTTAAAATAAAAATATTAGTCATTTTCATGAGAGTTCTTTAAAACCGTGGCATTTTACTCTCACTGCTTATCAGTATCACCCAGGAAACGGGTATAAAAAAAACAACCCCTGCTTGGGTCTCAACCCTGGAATTTTGATTTAAATTGGTTATGGGTGGTTCTCCCAGGTGATGCTACTCCGTGGCCTCAATATCTTAAAGTATAGCAGTGGCATCATACTCCTCTATAAATTTGAGAAAAAATTCCTCAAAGAAGATTCCCTGCTACATGTGGTATGGCATGCTTTGTTTCATGGCCATTCCTGTCATAGGAAAATTTTTGTAAATGTTTAATAAGTGAATGATTTTATTATTTACTAAATGCAAAAAAAGGATAACAGGCATGATTAGGGTTGGAGTTTCATCAGTGGTATAGATTCTAATCTTCTGATCTACCAGTAGATAAATATGCTTTGGATAATATTAAGAGTAGAATAAATTTGTTTATACTCTAATTTTGGATTATATTTTCTACTTCCCCATCATCTGCTTTTCCAACTAGCCTTACATAATAAAGGTTGATCATACATTTTCAAATTTGGGGGTTTTGAGGTTTTTTATTTTTTGGCATGATGGGAGATAGGAGTACACAGATTTCATAGAAATTCCCAATATGTCTGTGAAATTGTTGTAAACTCTTGATTAAGAAATGGCCACTCATCTAGATTTGTGGAGGCCCAGAGAGAACAATTATTATAGTTCAGTTGTTAAAGTGGAGAAAAAATTTAAAGCAAAAGTTTTGTGAATTCGATTCAAAGAAATTATTCTTATAGTAGATAAAGTAAAAAAAAGTGAAACAGAACATTTCATGAAGAAATGCAGAGCTTCTTGCTGATTTACAGGTTGTCAGAACAACACATCCTCATTGAGGAGGCCATATTTTGCTCACAGTGGATTGAAACATTTGTCCCATAGTACCATAAAGTTATAAATATATTACAGAAGTAAGCATAAGTGTAGCAACAGATCATGGTTTAAATGACTGCCTTGTATAAAGTTATTTGAAAATAAATATTGCAATAATTATTATCTCTGGCCATCATTTCCCCTGTGGTGTCAGCATCTAAAACAAATAAAGCCATTCAAATTATTCTTAGGAAGGTGTTCCATTTCTTGTGAGGTTTATTTTAAGATATCTGTCTACATGAACATGCCTATTCTCTGCTCCAACTCAAACTAGAAAAGTTTTTGTTTTTTTTTTTTAAGTATGAAAACAAACGCTTCAAGTCTTCTGTGTTTGTAGTGCAGTTCAGATTTCTATTTGGAGAGAGCAGTAATTGTCCAGAAATGCTAAGGGAGAGTTAAGTGGAATGTGGAAATGATTTTCAATATCCTTTCTAGATCAGTACCCAGTTTTAATATAGAACAGGTGTGTGTGATTTTACATGTAAGTTAGAAAATAGATATGGTCATTAGCGTATTCAGGCAAAGACAAAAATCTGGCTAAAGCATTAAAAAGGAAAGAAAATTGGAAAATTTTGAAAATATATTTGAATTTCTCCTTTTTTGTCTTTTTAAAAATGACAATTGTATGGAAATTTCTATGCTTAAGTAGAACACAAGACATTTTGTTGTTTTCCCTTCACCATTCTCTTCAGATTTTATAGAGGAATACAATAAGGTAAAGTTCTTGCAAGAAAGAAACCCATAGTAGGCAATGTATTATCTTTAATTATTGCACATTTAGACATACACGTAGAGCTGTTATCCTACTGTTTTGTTTTTGTTTTGTTTTGTTTTTCATTTAGATTGAGTCCAGTTCCCTAAGCTAAATGTTGAGCCAGACACTGTAGTGATAATAACTGAGGAACAAAATGAAAGCATGGATACATCTCCAACTGCTCAGAGCTGAGGGATGATAAACAGCAACAAGATCCAACACAGAATTGGTTAAGGAAAAGCTTACACTTCCATTTGCAGTGTCTGAGTCCACATTTCAGACTCAGATTTTCAAACATTCGAACATTCAAACATTCACTTGGGCCTCTTTGTACATTAGCTAGACTTGACTTTTCTGAGCAGCATTCACCAGATGTGATAGTAAGTCTACAAGGGTAAATTTTCTAGCATTAAAAGAACCAATGTTCTCTGTAGATATGATTGTTTTAAGTGTGTGTGGTGGCATTCATACAAGGAAATTTCATATTATGTGAGACCAGAGTCCATCACAGAGTTCAGGCTGGGATACTGTTGTGGTGAGTTTCCGTCAGCTGTTTCATTATTTAAGATACTGAGTATGTCCATACTGGATATTTAAGAAAGTTTAAAATAACTAGAAGACCTGACATTTACCTTGGAAGAGAATTGCATTTAATGGAGGAGACAAAGCGTTATTTGCCATATACTTTTGTTCATATTCAGCTTCCAGTGCCCTTTCTCCCAATCTCCATGAGTCAGGCAATTACCCAAGCTTCAATATCCAATTCAAATGCCACCTTCCTGCATGATGGTTTCACCGTTCTTTCAGTGAAGAATTCAGCTAGAATCCATGTCTCCTTTCTCTACTCCCTTTAATGTGATGAACACTAATTGCACTGTCTTCTTTCTGCTTTGTATATCTGATTACATACTAGGAGCTCCCTGAGGACAGGAAATGTATTATATAGAATTGCTGAACATTCTAAATGCTTAAAGGTTAGTGATGATGCTGAAGGGAAAAAATAAAAACTTAGAATTAATCCTAATTTTGCTTCTTGCATATCCCATGGAAATAGAATAAGAACTAAGAGGAACACAATAGGGATTTTTATCTTTGCTCACTTTAAGAAGTTTTCTTGAGGACCTCAAGCTTTTTCACTTTCTCTAAGAATGACCCTCGGGGCACCTGGCTTGCTCAGTGGGTTAAGCCTCTGCCTTCAGCTCAGGTCATGATCTCAGGGTCCTGGGATGGAGCCCTGCATCTGGCTCTCTGTTCAGCGGGGATCCTGCTTTCCCCTCTATCTCTGTCTGCCTCTCTGCCTACTTGTGATCTCTATCTGTCAAATAAATAAATAAAATCTTAAAAAAAAAAAAAAAAGAATGACCCCCCCCATACACACACTCAGATTGCTTTCCTGGGGCTGGGTGACATGATTTTATATCCTATTTCTGGGCTTTCTTAAACTAGAGAAAAGGAGCTGATACCAAGCATCTTCTCACTCTGATACCATGCTCAAATCCAGATAGCAGCTGGGGAATGAATCACTGCTCAAAGCTCAAAGATGTGAGGAGTGCAAAGCAATTGCAAAAAACATTCTGGATTTTCCAACAACTGTAATCCAGGGCCCTTCCTCTCTTCTGGCCGTTCTACTTTATCTTGGGCTGCAAAAGTAAGTGACACTTTCTGTCAGCTCTCAGATCTTCATAATTGTTCCTTGGCAAGTTCTAGTGGTAGTTGAGTGTATACATCTGTGTAAACATGAGCATTATCTGTGCTTTAAAAATTAACCAAAAATGTATGTTAATATCGCCAAGGAGTGACCATGCGTGTTTTCAAAGAGAGGTAGCAGAAACACACACACACTCACACAGACACACACACACACACACATTTTTAAAGGACTGAAGGAGGTAAAGGATACTCTTAGGGCTATACAGTTTATAACAGGGAAAAATGGAAATGGTGAAGGGCTGAACTTACTAGATAATTGGATGTGAGTGATGAATTTGAGCTTCATGGAGGGAGGAACTCTTAAGCACTGTTTTGAAGACAAAATTAAGTAAGGTAAATGTGATTTATGTACCTTCCTGAGAGCAATCCACTGATAAAGGTGTAAATTTTAATTAAATGTCTGTGATCTGCTATCACATTCAATATTGTTGTTGTAAGGGAGGAAGAATTTTCCTTTTACCTTTCCAGGCTCTTTGGGGTCTAATAATTAACATAGAACAGATTAACAGGTGAAAAAACAAATTTAATTTCATATATATAGGAGCCCCATAAAAATATGAGATCCAAGGGTAAGTTGGGGCTTATATTCCATTCTGAGCTAAGTAACTGGATAGGGGTCTGGTGCTTCAAAGGGAAGGAAGACAGTTCATGGGAACTTGGGAAGAGCAGATATTTTATTAACAAATGTTTGTCATGCTATGCAAAGACAATGGGACGCAGAGAGGAATTTGAACAAGTGGGCCCTTCCAAGCTCACTATAGCTTACCATAACCAGAACATGTTTTTTGTAGTTATGTCCGGTGATAGCTCTCTTCCCAGACCAAGCCCTCTGTCTAAATTCTTACAGGCAGTTAAGTGGTAAGTCGAATCTCTTCCTGAGTCTGTCGGCCTTAATTGTCTTTAGCTCAATACAATCTGCATGCCAAAGTGTCATATTCAGGGGTGGTTTTTTCTGCTTCCTTTCACCTTAAACTTGCTAAAGGCTATGGTTGAAATCAGCGCTTGCACAAAACTTCCGGTATTGCTATAGTTTGGGGAATCAGGAAGCCCTAAAATGTAAATCTTGACTTTGTCGAGTATAAGGAGGAAAGACATTATGGATAACTGCAAGAAGAATCCCACCTTTCAGTGCTTATCACAATTTGTTTTTCTGTCCCAAACTGTGAGACTATGCAGAGAGCATCTTTCTTTGCAAATGTTCTCAGAGAAAATTGCTGTAGAAGCTAAACTTTGACATACCCTGCTAAATGGGCTTAGCAGGTCTCTTAGCAGGGAGGGTTTAATTTCTGTATGTTGCCAGGGAGGATCCAGAAGCCATTTCCTCCTGTGACCAAAGGGATTTCTGGATTTCTTGACTCAGAATTGAAAAGGTTTAAAATTGTGCAGAGGCTCTGGTGAGGCAGGATACTTTTCCTGTCATTGAACTGCCTTCTGTATCATTAAATTAGCATTGCTTTGGAGTTTGAAAAGCAAAGGCCAATTGCCAAATAAAACAAACTTTACATGTTCTGATGTTAATGGTTGACTGGAAAATGTCTCTATCTTTTTCAGTGACTGGTCATTTTTTCTTTCAACATATGGAAATATAATTCAGCTGGATTTCCCATTAGGAGTTATGAATTTCAAGTGTAAAAAAATAACTATACCTATATAGTAAACTATGCTTCACTGACAAATATATATATATATATATACATATATATATATATATATATATATGTTTTGTTTTACAAATAAGAGAATTGGGAGAGAAAAAAAGCCTCAAGTTGTATTAAAAAAGTTGAGTATTAAGGGGGTGGTCAACATTAGGAGTAACAAATTTTCTCAGAAATAAATGATCCAAATGATTTTTTTTTTCCCATTAAATGTGACAAGTTATGTTTGAACAGTTGCTAGGAAAACTTCTTTATTAAAGGCACTTTGGAACAATCTGTTGAAACTTTTTCACCCTTTTCTCAGCTCTGTTGAGAAATATCAAAGTCTCCCTCTGTTGCTTCTGGTTAAGGTTTTGGGGGTTGTTTTTGTTTTTACTCTTTTCTTTTTGGTTGGTTGGTTGTTCTGTTTTTTTTTTTGTTTTGTTTTTGTTTTTGTTTTTAAGTGTAGTTTGGTGAAAAATCCTCTTCATGCTTTAACCTGACCTCAGTTCACAATTCACCCTCTTTGCCAGAGCAGCCCCTAACTGTAGATCTGAGCAGGCCACTCTTTTTGTCTAATTTTATTTTATTTATTCTTTTGAGTCACATATAAAATCTTACTTCATTGAATTGATGTCAAATTTGCCACTTCAAATTCTGCCATTTTCTGTCTCACACATTTTGTTCAATCACAATGGTTACTTATTTAACAAATATTTATAGAGCACTTATTAAGTGTATCATCCCATTCTAGGTCATGTGGTTAAGCAGACGCAGACGCAGTATCTATTCCTGTTGGGCTCACATTCCAGAGCCTTTTGTTCTCAGAGCTCATATGTAATTCTACAAATCCATGTCTTTCATTATGGTAACTTTGTTTTTCCCCACCTTCATCTCGCCAAGTCCTTCTCATTTTCTGAAGATCCAGCTCAAACTGCGTATCTTTCAGGAAGTCTTTGGTGGTGGTTCTGCACTCTGTCAATTTAACTGAGTTGGACTGTGGTACCTAGAATTCCCTTCCCTGCATTGTTCCAAGGTAGAATTGATTATAAGGACACTTTTATGAGATTTGGAAGGTGAAAATGAAGTAGCAGTCATTTTTAGACTCTTAAAGTCCATGTGGGTGCTCAACACTGTGGCCTTGGATCTGTTTGCTTACCTGCTGGTATGGGTGGCACCTGGGTCTGCAGTTCTCTTAGCTGCCACCAGCTCTTCTCCTTCAGCATGTGCAGTTCTGTGGCAAAATACACCAGCTTCTTCTGTGTATCTCCTACATCATTAAGGCTGAAAATGGTTCCAGTTTCTCCTTAGGGGGCCCAGTTTCTTCTCATGAATTCTGTTTTTTTCTGTGAGTTCCAGTTTGTCATTGTTCTTCCTGTCTTATGTCCATATTTTATTCCTGTACTGTGGCCTAGCTGATCTGTTACCATCTCAATCCCAACACTAAAACCAGAAACCGAAGTCTCGGGTAGACTGTCCACCAGCAACCAGAATTGTGTAATGTTTAATTCTTGTACTGAGCCATTTATTCAGTATTACTCACAGTGATTCTACTTTTCTGACTGAAACCAGACTGGTACAGAGGTTGCTACCAGAAATGGGGTGTCATAACAAAACTCTAAAATATATGGTATTAGCTTTCAGGCCCTGTCAGTGAGAATACCAGGAAAGTCACTGAGGAAATGGTTAAGAAGCATTATAGGCCTCCAGGATACTGCTGGTGAAGGTTAAAGACAAATGAGAAAATGTTATAGGAAATTGGAGGAAAGGAGAATTTTGTTTTATCTTGGGGGAAAATTTAGTGAAACCCTTGTTTGCTATAATGTAGAAAATAGTAAATACACCTAAGGAACTAACGGAACAGATTAAAAGAATTTCCCTACAGAATGTTTAAAGTATTAGCTAGTTTCTTTCAGCTGAATATCATAAGTTACAGATAGAGAAATGAGCTAAGGAGGGAAATATTCAGTTTTTAAGCAGAAATTAGAAAACATAGTAAGTATCCAAGATTTGCTGAATTTGATAATAAAACTACTTTCCTACCTTCTAGCTCCCAAACAAAATATTCTCTGCAAAAAAAGAAAAAAAAAAAAGCCTCAGGGCAAAGATCAAATCCAGGATGCAGATAGGAAAATATAGCCTTTGGGCAGGTCATAGATGAGGTCAAGGATGTGACTGTAAACCCTTTGTTAAGACTTAAGAGAGATTTAAATTGGTGGCTCATAGACCTTTTGACACAGATTAAAACCAAAAGACCTTCTAAGGATCTTAAGGATTTGCCTTGCATATCATACCTCTCCTCTAAGTAATACCGTTTTTTTGTTTTTTAAGAATCTTGAGGTCATGGTCTCACAGCAGTTTGAGGACCCAAAGTAGAGAAAAACTTACTTCAAAAATTTTATGGGTGTGATTCTTTTTGCCTAATAGAATGTAATGTAATTTCATGTATTAAAAAAAATTTTTAAGGAATTCTGTTGTGTTGGACTAAAAGTTATAGAGGCAATACAAAATGAAATGAGAGTTTTAGAATCCCAAACTTCTACAGATTGGAGTTAAACTGAAAAAACTACTCATCTCAGAAACTAATCAGATTTTGTAAACTGCTCAAACAAAAGCTACATTTATGGAAAAGGAAGAATGATTTAGAGAGTAGAAATAGGAGACTAGAGGGAGCAGCTCAGAGCTGTGGAATACAACTCCCAGGCACTTGGGAGTTAACAACATGGACCCTGTTGGATATTAGAATTGCTATAGACCAATAACTTTTTTCTTTCCTTTCCTATTTTCTGAATAGGAGGGCTACTCTCATGGGTGTGTGAACTGTGCATTTGCTAAGGACCCTTTGGTTAGACGGGCCCTGGGCTAGTTTTTCTTTTCTTTTCTTTTTTTTTTGTTTAAGATTTTGTTTATTTATTTATTTATTTAGTTAGTTAGTTAGTTGAGAGTGTGCACCGCAAGCAGAGGGGAGGAACAGAAGAGAAGGAGCAAAGGGGAAAGGAATCCCAAGCTGACTCCATGCTGAGTGAGAAGGCCCATGCAGGGCTTTATCTCACAACCTGAGGTCATGACCTGAGCCAAAACCAAGAGTCAGATGCTTAACCAACTGGGCCACTAAGGTGCCTGCATGATAGTTTAATTCTGGGCTGTCAACATCTTCAAATTCTTAATATTTGAATAGGGGCTTTGCATTTTTTTTTTTAAGATTTTATTTATTTATTTGACAGAGAAAGACATCTTGAGAGAGGGAACACCCCCACTGAGCAAAGAGCATGATGTGGGGCTCGATCCCAGGATCCTGGAAGCAGAAGGCAGAGGCTTAATGACTGAGCCATCCAGGTGCCCAGGGGGCTTTGCATTTTAAATTTGCACTGGAACCCACAAATTCTGCAGCTGGTCTGGCACTGGAGTGTTTATTGCAGGTAGTATAGGGTTCTCCTGTCAATTTATATTTTGTGTGTGGTGATTACATTACTCTTAAATCACTAGTCTCCAGACTGAAAGGGATCTAGGGAACCAGGTCCAAAGAGCTTCATCCATGCCAGGATTATAAGATGAAATCCTGGGCCTTGTACTGAGTCAAAGGTTATTAATGGGATGAGACTTTTAGGAGGCTTAAGAACTCTGCTGAAGGACAGACTATGACAGTTTTAAAAGATGCTTTGACATTTCTTTTATTCAGAGATGAGGTACCTATTTTTTTTTTAATCCACATGGGCTTGTGATTGCTTCTACCACTGGAGAGTGGTACAGGTAACAGCAAGTGGCTTCTGAGGTGAGGTCATAAAAAGTCCAAGCAGCTTCCTCTTGGTTGTCTTTGGATGCTCACTATTGAGACACACCTTGTACTCCAGATGCCATTTTGTGAGAACTCCAGATCAAATACAGGTGCTCCAGTCAACAGACAACTGAGTCCAAACTTCAGTCCCATCCCAGGTGTGTATGCAAGAGAAGGCTGGAGAAGATTCTAATCCTCAGCCTCTCAAGTCTTCCTAGACCATGCATAAGATACAACTGAACAAAATCAAGCCATCCCTACTCTACTGTGTCCAAATTCCTGACTGTCGACTGCATCAGTATAACTCAATGGTAGTTATTAATTTACTGCCACTCAGCTGATGGTGGTTTGTTATACAAAAATATTATACATGATGTTATAAAATTTTATTATTAACAGTATTATATATACATATTATATGTATAAATGTATTACATGTATATATATATTAGTTATATATATTATATATTACATACCTATATATATACACACACACACATATATATAAAATATATACTAGAATACCCTCCTTCTCCTGCCTACTCAGTTCTGATTAGATAATGTTCCTCTAAATCTTCATATTTAACTTTGCAATTGATTCTTTATGCTTACTCTACTGTGTTCGAATTTATATGCTTATGTCTGTCTTACTACCAGCAGAGAACAGTGCCATATTCATCTGTGTGACCAAGTATCCTGCACAGAATTGTTCCCAGATACTGTTTGATCAAACATTCAATATAACTGCCAATACAGTTTCTTCCTTAACTGTACAGTTAGGAGGTAACAATACAGTAAGGAGGTAACAATACAGTAACTTCCTTAACTTCCTTAACTACTGGTCATTCCATTTAATGACTTCAAAGATTCAGCTTATGTATGGCATCATTCTACTTCAGATTCTTGCCTCAACAGTAATTAAATTGAAAACCATGGAGTGAGGCAAGCTACGTAAGCATTAAACGCACAGTTCTGCTCTGAGCACTGCTGCCTGACAAGACTTAACAATTCACCACATCCTACCTGATCTGTGGCTTATTTTTCCTCTGACATAGGCTTAGAATTCCAGGTTTATGAAGGGTAAGCAGTAAGGCCTGGCTAATTCTGAAACCCAGTCCCCTGCTTTTGCCGAACAGGTGAGGTGATACAGTGCTCTACTCCCATCAGGTCATCAACCTCTCTACCACACCAAAAATTGCTTCCTGTGGGAGAAGATTCCTTAGCATTTCTAGCATGGCAGTCAAGAGATTGGGCTTTGGAGTCAGAAAGACTGCAGTCCCAATTCATCATCTGCCTCTTGGAACAGAATATCTGAAGCCATCTGAGCCTCATTTCCTCACCTGTGAATGGGGATAATAATAGTATCTAACTCACAGGTTGTGGTTAGAAATAAAATAAGAAAACATACATAAGATATTTGGCATAGAGTAAACATTAAATAAATAATAGCTATTATGCTCTCCACACCGGTATTCAAAGATTTAGCATCAATTCTCTATTTCAACATTTCTACCCTTACTTCTCAATGGGTTTATGCTTCTTTCCCATTTCAGTTCCTATCTTTTTTTCCCTGGTTCTTTAATATGGCCCTTTCCCCAGATCCCTCTTTTGCCCTAGTTGTTTTTCTTTTTCTTATTTATTTCTTTGTTTCCTGGTAACCAAATATCCACTGGTACCCTTTCCAGTACTATGATTCAAAATGTGATTCTGACTTCTTCCACAGAGTCTAGGAATCCTGATTTGGATCACAGTCCTGAAGATGCAGTTATTACCTGGTGCTCAGCCACACTGATGGAACTAGATCTGGAGTCCTTCATCTCATGTGTTTTATTTGCTCCTAACATTATTTTTTTCTACTGTCCCTACCTAACCTGCTAGCCACTGTGTGGTTTGATTCTGGAGAGTGCCACACATTTTAAACTCCACTTCAACTGCCAGATTCTGAACAGAATTATCTGCCCCAAAATGTCTACACATCATCAACCACACTCAGTTTGATCCGAAGACAATGCAGTATAAAGAATCTTTGAGTAGAGCCTGGAGGGACTTGTATTATCTCCTGTCTCAAGCCAGAATTGGTTCTAGAAAAAATGAAGAAGATTAGGCCTGTAAAAAGTAAACAGCTCCTCTCATCTAGGAGGGAAGAAAAGTAAACATGGAGGCTTTTTGGGGAAACAATGGCCTGATTAAAATTGTGGGAGTGGGAAATAAAGAGAAAGAGAAATACTCAAGAGACTAAATACAAAAAGTACTGACAGAAGGTACAAAGGAAAATTTGAAAATTCAGGGGCATGAGGTAAAGGGTGGTGTTTCTATTAGAGTAAGAAGTTGAAAAGAAAGGGAAATAATTTGATTAATGAGTCATTGTGATAGATAGAATTTGAGGTCATGGCAGAATAATTTGGTAGAATTTTTTAGTAAGAAACTGAAAATACATTATTAAAACTCATATAATGACTCAGGGTAGGATTTAAAGTTTTGGAATTCAGCAGCACATCAGCAGAGTAGAAGTTGTGTGAATGAGTGAGAAAAAGAAGTAATATAAAGTGGGCACGTTGGTGGGCGGCTATATACACCTAAGAGGACCGTGTGATGAACCAGTTGGGGGGGGAATCAGAAAAAAAAATTGAAGGAGAACAAAGCTAGTCTATTAATAGGGATGCCTTGAGAAGTGGGTTTCAAGAAGAATGATCACTAGTAACAAATGTATAAGAAAGGTCAAGGAGGATGAAGTAGAGAAATAACTACTGAATTTTAAACAAGATCATTGGTGTCAGCCGGGAGAGCAGTTTCAGTACACCTATGTGGATGAAAGCCAGCTTTCATGTGATTAAGAAGGGTGGTGAAAAATTAAACAGTAAAAATTGTATTTCTAGCATCCTGAATCATTAATCTTAATGTACTCCTGCAGTTCACTGACTCTCAGAGTTGCTGGAAACCTT
This sequence comes from Enhydra lutris kenyoni, assembly GCF_002288905.1. Taxonomy (NCBI): domain Eukaryota; kingdom Metazoa; phylum Chordata; class Mammalia; order Carnivora; family Mustelidae; genus Enhydra; species Enhydra lutris. Next base: position 48,246,436 of record NW_019154098.1, read on the forward strand.
TGAGATCTCATAGTTCAACATCTTAGAGTAAAAAGTCTGGGGAGTTGGTAATAAAACCTCTACACTTTAACTTCAAGGAACTTTTTGGGAACTATCTCAGGACATAATGTATTCATCTATTAAAAGGTCCTTCTTACTAACTCATGACATAGTAAATTGAGTAGATATATGATTCTCTTGGCATTGTTTTACCCATTTGTGCTCTGGGTTACTAAATTGCCATGGTCCTTTAGGTTCAGACATTGACATCTTTTTTTTTTTTTTTTTTTTTAAATACCATGACAGAAGCTTTATCAATGCTATTTTCAAAATAAATATTCAAAATACTATGGCTGATGAGGCTTGCAATAATTTACCTCCTACATTCATAGAAGTTAGCAGGAACTTTTGTCTATTCCATAGAAACAAAAACAAAATTGATGATGTGAAAATTGCTATTGGAAATGCTGCAGGCCAACTCGTATCACATCTCATTTTCTGGTAAATATTCAATTTTAAAGAGTAAGTCAAACTTACACAACCTTTGGTCACATGTTGCTTTGAAATTATTTCATAATTGAGTATGTTTCTCTTTGTTTCAGTCTTTCAGAAAATATAAGAGATTCTGTTGTCAAATAGCAGAGGTGAGTTGAAGTCAAATTCTCATAACTAGTCCCAAATAGACTTAGACTTTTGATATGCTGTGTTTATTGTTTATTTATAGTCCCATCGCCATCTATAGAGAAGACTAAAATAAATGGAATGAAGTGTGAAAGACTAACTTTCACACCTGTTTGCAAGATGAGATTTTAGTGACTTGGGAGAGTACCTGACATTTCCAAAATTCACATTCCTTGAATTCACTGAAAAGAAAAGAAATACTCATGTCTGGTGACCTCATTAGAATTGTTACATACATATAAATGTCACCATATTCTTAGATATTTTAGGTACATACCTTCATGAGAACACCTACAGAAATAGATTAATTTTAACAATCTTCCAATTACAGAAAGACCTATACAAAATATGAAGAAGGGGAAAACTCCTGAGCCATATTGTTTCTCCTAAAGGTCCTTCTAATCATGACTTCTTCCATACAATCTCCTTCAAGTTTAATAATACTATCTTTCCAACCGAAAGCAAAAATTAATAGGGAGCTTCCTGTTCTTAGTAAATCACAGACAAGGGCTTGAATTGGGTGTTGAATATATATGACTCAAAGCATGTCAAATATGCTTTGAGAAGTAATGTGAAATGTCAGAGCAGTTATTTTAAGAGGTAGACAGGAATGCTAGAGAGGACAGAAAGGAATATCCAGTAGATAATTGTTTTAGAGAAAGAGCTATTGTAATGAATAAGATCACAAAATTGCCTATATGATCTAATTTGAAATACATCTTCTCATGTGCACGGTATAGCATCTTGACCCACATGGCACAGTGTTAATGTATCTTTCCAAATGCCATATATCTTTCCAGATAGCTAACTATCTACAAATGGTAACCCCCAGTTCTTCTATGGGATTATTGTGTGGGATTGGAGATGGGGGTCTGCTGAAAGCTGTTATAAGTTATAAACAATTTAATAGAGTTTATAGCATTCTTTTTTTTTTTAAGATTTTATTTATTTATTTGACAGACAGAGATCACAAGTAGGCAGAGAGGGAGGCAGAGAGAGGAGGAAGCAGGCTCCCCGCTGAGCAGAGAGCCTGACTCGGTACTCCATCCCAGGATCCCGGGATCACGACCTGAGCTCAAGGCAGAGGCTTTAACCCACTGAACCACCCAGGCGCCCCTATAGCATTCTTTATATGGCTTATGAGTCCAGCTTCCAAGGGGGATCCTAATTAGAGGTTAGGATAGTAATAGGGCTGTGGTAAAAATCCACTTTGATAGTTTCAAGGAAGATAATCATTCTGTTTCTTATCCTTTACTTTTCTGAATCTGAATTTCTTATCCTTCTACCTTTTTGATTCTTATGCCTCTGTGTCAAAATAATTTCATCTATTTCCCTATGCTGGCAGAGACATGCAGAATAATGGTGCTCAACATGTTTTAAGGACCTTGAAATCAGAGCTACAGGAAAAAAAATGGAGGCAGACATTGAGAATTAATAACGCTGATTAATTTCAGAGTCTTTCCAAGGAGTACTTATGAAAGGGAGTGCCAACTCTGGCAATTTATTTTATTGTTATACTCTAGTATTTGGCAAGTTGGAAGCATACCCTTAACTTATACCATTTTTACATGTTATCAGTATGCCTATGCATGAGAAAGCATCACAAACTCTTTGTCAAGAATTATGGTTGGAGGGGCGCCTGGGTGGCTCAGTGGGTTAAAGCCTCTGCTTTCATCTCAGGTCATGATCCTGGGGTCCTGGGATCGAGCCCTGCATCGGGCTCTCTGCTCAGCAGGGAGCCTGCTTCCTCTTCTCTCTCTGCCTGCCTCTGCCTACTTGTGATCTGTCAAATAAATAAATAAAATCTTAAAAAAAAAAAAAAGAATTACGGTTGGAGGAATATATTCTTTGTAGATAATTAAGGTTGGAGGAATATATTCTGTGGAATTTTCCCATGTTCATTTACAAATTACATTGTTTCTCTTTAAAAAAAAAGTTTAAATTCTGTTGTATATTTTAATAAAGAACAAATATCCATATGCATAAAAATAATTTAGACTACTGTTTAGCATGACCAACAATAATCAACTGTCTATAACTTTATTCAGTATAAATTGTTGAATTCATACAACAAAAAATTAGGTTTTATGATTTGAAAAACAGAAAATAACAAATATTATCAACCATGAGGAGAAATTAGAACCTCTGTACATTACTGCTGGGGATATAAAGTTGTTTAGCTACTGTGAAAGCAGTTTGGTGGTTCCTCAAAAAGTTAAGCATGGACTTACCATATGACCCAGCATTTCCACTTTTAAGTATGTAACCAAAGGAATTGAAAATGGTTATCAAAGGAAAACCTGTATACAGATGTTCATAGCAGCACTATTTACAGTAACGAGAAGATAGTGACAGCCCAAATGTCCATGGACAGATGAATAAACAAATTTGGTATTTATATATAGTGGAACATTATTCAGTAGTAAAAAGGAATGAAGTAATTAATGATGAGTGCTACAATGTGCATGAACTTCAAAAACATTATGCTGGGTGAAAGAAGACAAACACAGAAGGTTTACATATTCTATGATTCCACTTATATGAAGTATACAAAATAGATCCATGGAAAAAGAAAGCAGATGGGTGGTAGCCAGTGGCTGGTGGAGGGGGAAGGAATTGAGGAATAACTACTAAAGAAGTATGGGGTTTTATTATGGACTGATGGAGATGTTTGGGGACAAGCTAGAGGTTGTAGTTGCACAGCATTGTGAAGGTACTCAATGCCACTTACTGTTCACTTTAAAATGGTTAATTTTACATTACGTGAATTTTCTCTCTGTAAAAATGTTTGTGTTTATATAAATGTTTAAATTCAAGATTTAGGCAGTTTTTCTCAGCATGTTACATTGGTTGCAGTTTTATTTGTACCTTATAGAGTTAATCAGTTTCTACATCCTAAGGGAAAATGACAGAAGTCAAGGTTCCTAATTCCTGCTTTAGGATTTCTACCATAGGTGTGCCCTGCTTTAAACTGTATCTAGTAATTAAACAGGAGTTGGAAAACAGATTACTGGGGACTTACTCACTTTCCAACATATTTTTACACTTTAAATTTTACTTCCAGAATAGTTTTAAATATTGGATTGCTCCATTATTTAAAGTTGGAAGTTATTTTCTAAAATGTAACTTAACAGACATTTCAGGAACATCTCTTTGCCAGCAAAATTTCATAGCAATCTTCCAGCAACTTAATTGCTTCCTTTATCATCCAACTGGAGAAGTGGTTTACCTGACTTGCTTGGCTCTATCAAGTGCTGGAGGAAGGCACACTTGGGCACCATCCACTGGTAGTGTGTGGCTAAGTGGAATATTATTACAATAAGCACAACAGATTCCTCATGTACCACTCACTTGGTTGCTCCGTTATTGGCAAAAAATATCTTGAGTTTGCTTCTGAACCAGTGCATACTATTATAGCTGGTTCCTATTAAATGTAATAATTTGGTTTTTGTCTTTGGGATATTTCTTCCTGAAGCCAAAATCTTTGGTAATGACATTGGATTGGGACAAAGGCACAAATATAGATTGTTTTCCTCGAGTATCTTGTTTCTAATACAAGCAAGCACATGAGTGAATCCTTTGTTTCATTTTAATTCTTTTATTTGGTATATATTTGATAGAATGAAAATAATTGCTTTTGATGGCCCCATTAAATGAAATTTAATTGGTAAAGGAAGAAATATTTTCTTGAATTTATTCAAGATGAATTCAACCTCTGAGGCCATAGAAATCCTTAAATGTTTTAGGATATATTAAAAGATTGAAAGTGTGGTTGTATATATCTTACGTTTATGCCACTTTTTCTCCTCAGAATAAATTTTGTTCACACACCACTGAAATAAGGTAGCCCTTAGTTCTTGTCCACTGGCTATTGGAAAAATCCTACCTAATATTTCTACATCATTAGAATTATAAAATAAGGACATGTTTTTATTAATGACAATTATAGTTTATGCTCTTCTATTCAGAAATAACTTCATATATTTTATTTGTACAAATATGTACACTTAGCAAAAGGCTCATCTTTCCATTAACTTCAGTTATAACTCAGTTTACTAATAGGGTACTATTTCACTAGGACAATATGTTAATTCAAAGACATAAATCCAGTACAATTTTCAAATAGTAGCAGTAAATTATGCGTAAATTGGAAATGCAAATCATAACCAAGATCTGTTTAAAATTTGGATGACAAACATTGCCTTGGAGATACAAAGAACACAGAAGTACATTTGAACAACTCCAAAAATTTAGCTACTTACATGCATAGTAAGTAACCCAAGAACCAAGCAGAGTAAAACTTACAGATTTAAGGATAAGAATAATCCCGAAATTGAACATGAAACTGTAATATTTTATATTTGAGCACTTGAAAATAGAAGTATGTCGTGGCAGGACGTATTATTCATCTCACTACTGGCATATTTAGCTCAGATCAGGAGTTTATTTAATAGAGTATTAATTATTATTATGGACTCCACATGTTTCTGATCTTGAAGAAGTAAAACAATCAGTTTAAAATATATATTGGGGGACATGGAAAGAAATTAATATCATTTAATTTGGAAAAGAGAAAGATGAGGGGAGTCAGTCGTTTTTAATTTCTTAATTTATACAATGTCTACTACAGGTAAGACACAATGTTCCCTGCTAGGCACAATCACGAACTTATTGCACTTCCTTCAAGATTAGTCTTTCTCTTTGTGTGTGTAGGGGGAATGACTCAGGTCTAAAAAATAACTGTAGTACGAGATGGAATTACTTTTTAAGGAGATTTGGAGGAATCAGTTACAGCTGGTTGAAGAAAACCTTTCTGGAAGGGTAAGATTTGCATTTGGCAAATGACATTTAAAAAGAAGTAGGTGTGGAAGGCAGAACCTGTGTCTGTCTTATTCGCGGCTGTAACCCAAATGATAACAAGCCCCTGGAACAAAGAAGTGCCCAAACCATACTTGTGTTTGATAAAGGAACAGTGGGCAAAAATTGGGGAGGGGGGTTGGGGGGGGTTAGGAAGACACTATAGGTGAAAGGAACATTATAAGAAAGGCTGTAGAAAATAAAAGAATTTGGGAAAATGATGCACCATCCAGTTTTTCTGGGGTTTTATGGATGTGTAATAAAAAATGGAAGCTAACATTTGTTGAGCACCTGATTTTCCAGGTTTTGTACATTATCTCTAATTCCCATTCTATATGTGAGGAAACTCGGGGTTAAGTTACTCATGGTTAAAGCTTTGTAAGTACTAGGCTCTGCTTGTGGTAATGGTCAGGTAAACCTCTATCAGACCAGCTACTCCACAGATAACAGTTATGAACTCAGAACAAAATGTGAAAAACAAGCATATAGCATAAGCAAAAGCAGGAACGGTTTGTGACACTTAGGAAAAGGAAAGAGGCTGGGTGAATTTCATTAGGCTGAGACCCTAAGGAAGTTAAAAAAAAACCAAAACACTAGAAATGGTGACTATAGAGGGTAGTAAGTCTGTGTTTTCTGATTAAGACCTTTAAAATGACTGCTTAAAGCAAAAATTGTAGCATTGTATTGTGAGTTTGTAATGTCTGATTCATATACTAGCTTAAGAGAGTAAATAGACCTAAAGAGCAGCAAGATTTCTCAATTTTACATGCTTTAGTATATTATTTTCTGCGTGATGTTCCTAACTTTTTTATTAAACTTATTATTTTGAAATATATGTAGACGCACATACAGTTGTAAGAAACAGTACACTTTAGCCACTTCCCCCAAAGGTGACATCTAACAGGACTATGTAATACAATATCACATGCAAGATGATGACATTGACTCCTTACATTGTCCTTTTATAGCTATACTGACTTTGCCTTTACATTTAGTCTCTTGTTAACTCCCAGCAACCATTAATCTGTTTTCCATTTCTGTCTTCTTAAGAATGCTGTAAGAATGAAATTACACAGTAGGTATTTTGGGGGTATTGGCCTTTTACACTCAGCATTCTTTGGAGTCACCCAGAGTGTTGTGTTTATCACTAGTTTGATCCTTTTTATTGCTGAGCCGTATTCAATGGCATGGATGTACCACGTTTTACTTAACTGTTCGCCTGTTGCAGGACATCTGGGTTGTTTCCAGTTTGGGGCTATTACAAATAAAGCTAGAATAATCATCCATGTACAGGTTTTGTGAGATCATAAATCTTCATTTCTTAGAGATAAATGCCCAGGAGAGCAATTGCTAAGTGATATAGTCGTTACAGATTGGGTTTTTAAAAAAAATGATTTACAGATTGACTGTACCATTTAACATTTCCATCAGCAATGCATGAGTAATCCAGTTTTTCCACATCCTTGCCAGCAATTAGAGGTGTCACTATTTTTTTTATTTCAGCCATTCTGATAGCTACATTGTAATAACTTACGGCGGATCCAATTTGCATTTCCCTGATGGCTACTGATGTGCAACTTCTCTTCATGTGCATATTTGCCACTTGCAATATCCTCTTCTATGGTGAAGTGTCTCTCCATGTCTTTGGCATATTTTTAATTTTTTTTGTTTTTTACTGTTGAGTTTTTTTTTTTTTTAAAGATTTTATTTACTTATTAGAGAGAGAGAGAGAGAGCAAGCACAGGCAAACAGAGTGGCAGGCAGAGGCAGAGGGCGAAGCAGGCTCCCTGCCGAGCAAGGAGCCTGATGCGGGACTCGATCCTAGGATGCTGGGATCATGACCTGAGCCGAAGGCAGCCGCTTAACCCACTGAGCCACCCAGGCGTCCCTTGACTGTTGAGTTTTAAAAGTATGTCTATTCCATCTTCCTGGAAGTGAAAGCCTACACTATTTAAAAAAAAAATAATCTTTGTGTATAATAAACTGCATATATTTAAAGCATATAGTTTGAAAAGTTTTTGTTTACATATATACCTATTAAATTGACAAAATGGTCCTAAAATTTATATGGATGTGGCAAGGACCTAAAATAGCTAAACTGATTTTTGGAAAATAACAGTTGGTGGACTTCCTGTCTTCAAGACTAATTATAAAGATTTAGCAGTCAAAATCCAGTTGTCAACATATTGAGGCATTGAAATAAAGATTCCCAAATAGCTTGATGGAACAGGAGAAAGGGCTCAAAATACACTCATGTTTATGTAGTCATTCCATTTCATTGCACTGATAACAAAGTCGAGTGATTGGAAGAAGAAAGTCTTTTCAGTAAATTGTGCTGACCAAGATGGCCCTATGGAAAATAGTAAACCTCAACTCTTATTTTTACACCATACCTAAAAATTAATTCCAGATGGATCACATAATTCTGTGAAATAATGAAAATCAAGTGAAACCGGAAGAGACTATTCTATCTAGAATAATTATACAAGATTCTTTCAGTAGCTCAGGTGAAAGGTAATAAGGAATTGAAAAGAGGGAAAACATCTGAGCATCTGTAGAGAGTGAGTGGATTAAAAGGGTTCCCACAACTGGCTGTGGGAGCTAGGGGAGTGAAAGTTATCAAATAGAACTGTGACTTTGCTACTGAGTAGGGATGGAATTATGAACATCTCAACAGAAATAAGGAGTGAAAACCATGTGTTTCCATCTGGATAGGTTATGAACATCTGAAATGTTCAGAAGGGTTGTGACCAAGTTTCTTCACATAACCACTGAAGAAAAATCCACAAATGTTACGTTCCATGCAAGAGCAGTGGAAGGCAGGGAGGGCTTACCTCTGTGGAGCTGTTTGACTAATAATGAATAGCCAGGCAGCTGTGGGATTCTCTTCTTCCATCAGATAAAATGTGGATTGAGAATGAGTGATTGCCAGCATCTGGTGAATTTTAGTTAAGACACTTTCACTGAGCCAAATTATTTATTTTCTGTGTCTGTTTTGTATGGGTCATCAGGTAGACAAATCAGTGAGGTCACTGAATTAATTTTTGAAAAACTTTTTTAGTTTTTTAAGCATCATTCCTCATCTTGGGTTGATGAAAACATTGTTCTTCAGTCAGATTGCTTCTGCTCTTGCAGTCTACCAAATTTCATATCCATTGTTAAAGGACAAGTTTCAGATAGCCAGTATACATAGCAGGTACACATAAGTACTTAATTATTGAGGCGGGCAGACTAGAGGAAGATACTCATTTCTATCACAGATAATTCTGAAGAAAGCATTAAAACAAAAACAGAAGGTTGAAAATGTTAATTTAAATGTTTTGAATTTGTATCTTCCAAAGGAAAATATAGATTCATTTTATACAAACATCCAGAACCACTGTTTTACAATACATAACTGAAAAGGTATTTGTAATTTCACCAACAAATAAATTTCGTTTGCTAATTTATTTCCTATATAAGGAGACAACTCTTTTGTGAGATAATGACATTTCACTTCCATTAATTTAAAATTATACATCTTATTAGGTATTTTTTAACTTAAAAAATAGTAAATATTATTATTAAAATATTAAATTTTCTTTCAATTTCTGAAATCTGATTTCATATTTGGCTGTTTTCCATTGCCTCCCTTTATTTCCTTTCTCCATTCAATTTTGTATAAATAGATTGATGATTCTTGGAAGAACTTATAGTTTATTAAGTATAGTTTTGCAAAAAAAAGTCTAATGCAGTGTCTTAAATATAATAGACAAAGTGAATGAAAGATCCTTATAACCCGTATCAAGGATTTATGGTTCTGTAATAGATTTTTCTGTGATATGTAATTAATACTATTAGGATTTTTAAGTAGATACTGCTATTGATTGTTCTTTGATTTAACTAATGTGGAACTTTAGAAACAATGTGTGTGAGAAGACAGTGCTTTTTAACGATATAAACACTTAATTTGTAATTACAGTTTTCTGTTATTTAATCCAAGAAGACATAAAAATATGCTTATAAAAAACACATTTTCCTAACTGTCTTTTGCTCCATTTTCAAGTTATCTGGGCTAAGGTATTTCTTATAGGGAAAACAAAAAAATAACAACAACAACAAAACACCCACTAAGAGGTTATAATAATTTACATTTTTTATACTTATATTTTAAATTTCTGCTAGATAGCTCCATATTTGTCCTGCTAATACTCAGTGACAATCTCAATCACTTGGAATTTAACGTATCAAATCTGAAGTCATTATTTTCTGTCTCATTATGGCATAATATTACAGTTTCTCAAAGTCCTTAATTTTTTAAAGAAGATTTTGTTTATTTATTTGACGTGAGTGGGGGAGCAGGTGAGCACAAGCGGAGGGAGCGGCAGAGGGAGAGTGAGAAGCAGGCTCCCCGCTGAGAATCCATCCCAGGACCCTGAGATCATGACCTGAGTCAAAAGCAGATGCTTCACTGACTGAGCCACCCAGGTGCCCCTGAATCCTTAATTTTTAACAATGACATTAATATTCTCAGATCATAAAGATCATAAAGAGGCTTTCTTAAAGAGGAAAGGCTTTTACAATTATACATGTGTTTTTACACTTCTTTTTAGAACTCTGCTAGCACAATTGGTAGTATCTGTAGATTCAAATTAAACTTAGGTCTAGGACCCAAATCTCAAATGTAAAATCTTCCTTTCTCACATATTCTCTGTATTCCACCAATTTCAACTTTATGATAGCTGACCTCCTCCAGGTTTTCTATGCAGAACGACAGTAACTACCAATCAGAGTGTGAACTGTGTATTACCATCCCATGAAAACTCCATGCCTGCCTGGATCCAGATCCAGTTTGGTCATTGGGCATTGACTGCCAAATATCAACTCTAGTCACTATCAGCTCTGGCTTTTTAAATCCCCATAACAACCATGAGTAGGTCACCTTTGTTAAGCCCATCTTAAGAAGACGGTCCTGAGACAGAACTCGAGAGGCTAACTGGATTCCACACTGCTGATGGTAATGGGAAGCAAGAACTAATCCCAGGCCTGTTTAGCTCTAAAGCAGAATACAGTCATCTGTGTCTCCATAAACAACCTTATTAGCCTTCATCACTTTTCCCTCTGAGTTTCTAACCTCTGTTCTATCTTGAATATTCTACACTGAGTAGCCAGACTAATATTCTTTATTTTTTTAAATCTCTGTCCAAGTATGTAGAGTGATTTCTTATTACTTTTGGGATAAAATCCAAATTCTTTCCTTCTTTTGTGGGTCTTGAGAGGAGGTTTCCAGCGACAAGAAGAGACAAATTACAATAAACCTTAAACAGCAAGAGTAGGGATATAGAAAAGTACTTAAATCGAGGAGGTTAAATTTGTACTGGACATTTGGATTATACATGTCCTTCTGAATACTGAAGTTTAGGAAATAACATATATTTCACAGTCAGCTTGGGTTGCCATGACAAAATACCATAGACTGGGTGGCTACAACAATAGGAATGTATTTCTTGTAGTTTTGGAAACTGAGAAGTCCAAGATCATGAGGCCAACTGATTGGTTTCCCTGGGTGAGGGCCATTTCCAGGCTTGCAGATGGCCATCTTCTCACTGTGTCTTCACATGATGGGGGGACAGAGACAGAGCGCAAGCGAGCTCTGGTCTTTCTGCTTTGTAGGAGGATGCCAGTTTCATCATGGGGGCTCCAGTCTCATGACCTCATCTAAATCTAATTACCTCCTAAAAGTTTCACCTCCAAATATCATCACATTGAGGGTGAGGACTTCAGCATATGAATTGGGGGGGGGGACATAAAAAGTCCATAATAATGTATATACATACATATAGTTTAATAGATTAAAAGATATAATGGAAAGACACCAGAAGAGATAAAGATCTGGGGTGTCATTTGTAAATATTACTTAATAAGCATAAATTCAAGAATATAAAAAGTGTATATTAGTAAAAAAATAGTTTGATAAAAGGCAGCTATCATTTCAAAAATCCATGCCATGGATTGTTCCAGATTTATGCAAACATGGTTAAAATCTCTATTCTTTAAAATGAGGAACTAGAAGATCAAAAATGTAAGTGTGTTGCCCAAAGTTACACAGCTAAAAGGTTATACATCTTGGATCTTAACTGGTGTCCTGGGTCCATATGCAGTATTCATTCTTTTACACACACTGGATCATAACTGGATTGCAGGCAGATGATAAAATTTAAAAAGAGTAGCAGTTTTCATTTTTGAAGAATAGACCAAAACTTACTCAAGGTTCATGTCCACTTAGCAAATAAAAGTCCAAAACATTAAAAGCTGGAGCAGGGGTGCCTGGGTGGCACAGTTGGTTTAAGTGTCCCACTCTTGGTTTCAGCTCAGGTCATGCTCTCAGGGTCATGAAAGTGTCAGGCTCTGTGCTCTGAGTCTGCCTGAGACTCTCTCTCCCTCTCCCTCTGCTCCTCACCCACTTGCTCATTCTCTCTATTTCTCTCGAATAAATCTTTAAAAATTAAAATAAATGCTGGAGTAGATTTTGGCAGCCAGGTTTCCATCGGCTACACTAGATTCAATTTCGTTTGGACCTTCATATATAACATACTTAATAAGTGCCTGCTAACTGATCAGGGACTCCTACAGAAGAGACTTACCAAGAAAAAAAATATTTATAGAAATACCACTTTTTCAGCCCTTCCCCCAGAAAGCTAAGCAAGGGTAACACAAACCTTAAATTAATATGATTTTTAGGGATAATTTGCATCTCAGTGTGTAGAGGATCTTTTACACATTCTTTAATAAACCAAGATATTAAAAATAAAATATATCCACATTATCAGCATTTTTTAAAGAATTAGTTTTTCAGGTAGAAACTTTGTAGATAATTAAAATTCAGTCATGTTATATATAAATGACGATAAAACCATGATGTTAATAATGATATAATACATCACATTACTCAAGCCAGGAAAATTTATAGTGTTCACCATAAATTGTACATACCACCTCAATAATCTGGTATGACCCGAATAAAATTCCAGTTATTTAATTTTTGTTTGAATGTCTGAATCCTACCTTCGCATTTTGTAAGAATATTTTTTGACATGTGAAGGATTATTATACCTTCGAAAGGGTTTTTGGTTAATATTTCTTAAAGAACTATAACACATAAACATATCCCACAAATTCTAAATTACTTAGTCAATACTCTCTGTGTGGGTGCATCTGTACTCTCTGTATATGGATTTGTATGGTTGGATTGTTAATAGGACAGTAAACCATGATCTTGTTACAGCTCATTACAGTCTTGTTTGCTGAACTACATATCTTTATCTCCACTTCTGCTTTATTGTCTTACTGTTAAAATAAGAGGTAATTAATTTCACACTTACTATAGAACAGCACAATGACCTTGAAATCCAAATAATGAATGAGCTACTTTTTCTGTTGAGACTCTTTTTTACTGCTGTCCCATGTTCCTCAAGGCATTCCAACACACAGTACTGTTTTATTCACATAAAAGTTAGACCTTGACTTTCAATTCTGTAACCTCCTAGCTTTTCTATAAAGAGTATTTCATCTTAATTCTCCTAGATGAACACGATAGCTTATATTGTTGCACCCCAAATATTTGAACATTGAAATGTTGGAAAAAGAGAGCTGTTTTTTCATATAAATCTTTATTGTACCTAATTCAACTTATATTAGGTGCTGAAGCATCTAAACTTTAATGTCCTATTACTTTTTTTTTTTTTTTAAGATTTTTATTTATTTATTTGAGACAGAGAGATCATAAGTAGGCAGAGAGGCAGGCAGAGAGAGAGAGAGGGAAGCAGGCTCCCTGCTGAGCAGGCAGCCCCATGAGGGACCCGATCCCAGGACCCTGGGATCATGACCTGAGCTGAAGGCAGAGGCTATAACCCACTGAGCCACCCAGGCGCCCCTAATGTCCTATTACTTAATACAGTTTTTGTAGAGATAATGTAAACCATCATGATTATGAAGAATGTATTTCAGAATAATTATCTTCTTTAAGTCATAAAATTCTTGAAAAAATTTTGATTATGTTAATAGCTTAACGATTATGGCCTAGACCTGAAGCAGGGGCCATTCTGAAACTGAGTCCTTACGTGTCATAACTAGTCGATTGGGTCAGTTCTTTTAAGGAACTGGTTGCAAAGTAAAATAAATAAAATAGATAACCAGATCAAATCAGGTTTTTGGCAGTGCATAAGAAACTAATTGGCTGAATATTTTACTCTTACATGAAAATTTTTTGTAGACATAGCCTCAGGCATATATAGAAGGAAGAGCTTACTTTATTTTTGTTTTGACTTGAAACTCTGCTCTAAGATTCCACAGCCTTTGTCTTGAATAGTTACACTGGATCATTTCTCACAGAGGCATAAAAGCTTGACTGTGTCTAAAATACAACATTTTGTTTTTGTCAAGAAAATTATGACTTTTGTAAAGTGAGGTCATAAAGTAATGAGATGTTCTTTATATTCCAGGTAAATTGGCAGTGAAGGTAATTCTAAAACAGAAGTTCCAAAGAACATTTTGAATAATGAGAGCTTTGCTGGGAAAAGCACTCAACATCTGGATATGACCATCTTGAAGGACAACACTTGTTTTGAGAAGTTCTGACATATTCTTGTTTTAAAACCAAACAGAACAACATAAAATTCATTGTATCATTTTAGTTTAACTATCTTTATCTCTTGCTGTGGAGTTTTAGAAAACTGAAGATAATGTGTTTTTCTGCAGGTTTCTTTGATTAAAGTATTTTGGGCAAGTTGGCTTACTAATTCTAGTTTAGGCCACTTGTGAGATAAACCTGTGTAAACCAGAGGAATAATGAAATAGTTTGAAGAGGCGAAGAAAAAAAAAATGATGATGAGGGAAAGAGCCAGTAGGACCTAGTTTCTTATGTCTGACTCTAGCCTAGATTTATGACAAAAGGTTAGTGATATGTGGTCTAATTCAGCTTCTGAAGGTGGGACAGAGAGACATATTGTGGGCAGAAGAACTGAGGCAAAAAAAAAAAAAAAAAAAAAAAATTCTAGAACTCCCTGGCATTCTCAGGGCCAAACTACTGGGTGATTGCTACCAACACAGTAGCTAATGTGGACTTAAGCATTTAACCCTGTTGTAATTTGTGATCATGGCTACTTTGTCAAGTTTATTTCAAATGCTCTGCTTTTTTTTCATTAGGGAAAAAAATAGAGAAGAATGGGTGAATTTTTCACCCAGGACTCCATGTGAAAGTGTTAGTGAATAGGGAAAAGAGCATCAACAATATCAATCTGACATTTCCCAATCCACTCATTATTAGAACCAGTTCAATCTTCTATATCTGAAAAGAGCAACCCTTTACTAAATCAGGGATTTTGCGTGTTTCTTGCAATTGTTCCTTATCCTTGACCACCTCCTAGAGTAAGAAAACTTAAGGAACTCAATGAGCTATTGAGGCAGCTAAGTTCCTCCTTCCTTGCTTTATTGCCTGTTTTCTTTTTGCTGAGTGTGAATCTGGGTAAAAGGTTATAGAAATTGGGAAAAGGTATGATTCAGTGTTAGCTGAATGGGTTCTTTACATAAGGCACACAAGTTCTACTGTTTTTCCTAGAGTCTCCCTTTGTGTACTAATTTAAAAGTTCCCCTTTAAATCTGCATTCAAATCTCATTGTGAATGAGCCTGGGAGAGATTATCCTAGACACTGAAATTCAGTTCTTGTATGGAGCAATCATGTTCAGCTTTGATGTCTCAGCAAACAGCTGTGCTTCAAGCTCAGGTCTTTTTTTTTTTTTTTTTTTTTTAAGATTTTTATTTATTTGTCAGAGAGAGAGAGAGCACAAGCAGGGGAGTGGCAGGCAGAGGGAGAAGAAGGCTCTCCATTAAGCAAGGAGCCTGATGTGGGGCTTGATCCCATGATCCTAAGATCATCACCTGAGCCCAAGGCAGATGCTTAACTGACAGCCACACAGGTGCCCCAAGCTCAGATCTTTTTAAAACTTTTTCAGCAAGGGGTTCATTTGACACATTAGCCAGACTTGAGACTTTTCTTGGAGAAATGACATTAAAATTCCTCTGGGAGTAATGGGTGTGATTGTCCTTCCCCCAAGATCACATGAAGTCACAACATAAGGCTGCACTTCCTTTGGTCTTGCTGAGTTCCATGTTTGGGGCAGAAGAATTGTACTAAAGTTCTGACACTTGGCACACAGCAAATTGGGGGGATTTGTTGTGGCTGTCATCACTACAATCTATTTCCAGAACTTTTTCATCTTTGTAAACAGGAAATGCCTTGGGGGACCGCCTATGATAGCATAAGGATAACTTGCTAAAACAAAAATTGAATAGATCAGTTAGTGTTATTCTATTAATAGAAGATCAGTTAGTGGGGTATGAGATATAAACCATCTTCTCCATCTCTCTCTTTTTTTTAAATATTTTATTTATTTATTTGACAGATGGAGATCACAAGTAGGCAGAGAGGCAGGCAGAGAGAGAGGGGGAAGCAGTCTCCCTGCTGAGCAGGGACTGGATCCCAGGACCCTGAGATCATGATCTGAGCCGAAGGCTGAGGCTTAACCCACTGAGCCACCCAGGTGCCACCATCTTCTTCATCTTAGCAGTAAAGTTTTCTGTAAATTCAAAATTCCGAAGCTGCTTAGGGTATTTGGACTTCCTGGACTCCACCCCTCCCCTCCTTTTTAAAAAATTTGTACACACACGTTCACAGCAGCATTATTTACAATAGCCAAAAGGTGAAAACAACCTAAGTGTGTGCATTGACTGATGAATGGATAAACAAATATGACCTATACATACGGTATAGTATTATTAAGCCTCAAAAAGGAATCCTGACGTGTGCTACATGAATGAACCTTGAGGATATTATGCAAAGTGAAAAGGCCAAAAACTGTGTGATTCCACTCACCTAGAGTAGTCTAGAGATACCTAGAGTATTCATATTCATAGAGACAGAAAGTAGAATGGTGATTTCCAGAGTCTGAGGAGAGGAGGGATGGGGGAGTTATTGTTGAGTGGGTACAGAATTTTTGTTTGGAAAGATGAAAAAGGTATGGAAATGGATGGTCAGTGGTGATGGCCACACAACAATATAAATATATTTAATCCCATTGAACTGTACATTTGTAAAATGGTTGAAGTGATAGATTTTACCAGGTGGTCCACATATACAAATACTAGTTGACCTAAACTGAGAAAGATTCAGCCTGCCTACGTGAAGGGACATCTGTCCTTACAAAAAGCAACGGACTGATCACCAGCTGCAAATTATTTTCTTGTAATAGTAAGTAGACCAGACACCAACCTAAGTCAATTTGAACCCAAACAATGCAGGAAATCCATAATATTTAAAATCATTTCATTGAATCACTATATTATACACCTGAAGCTATCATAACACTGTATATTAACTATACTGGAATTAAAATAAAACCTTAATAAATAAATTAAAAATGATATCACCATGGGTTATTTTAGTTTTATAATTTTGACATACCTTTTTGTGTTACATTCAATTTTTACTAAATTGGCATTATTGAAAATACATAGTAAAGATTACATATTTGAATTCTAGAGCCCAGATTTTCTCTAAGAAGCAGGTTGGGGTCTGACACACAAGGGTATGTTCTTTGACAGTTACTGGATTCTGTTGGACATTATTGACCTAATCTTTTGCATCCTGTTTCTTGTTGCTAAGCAACTCACTTGTTCAACAATCAAGTAAAATATTCCCTTTCCTTTCTGTCCCTTCACAGAAAGTAGAGTAGAGTGGAGCCTGAATATTCCATACACGGTTATTCATTTAGCATGAAAGGAAACTAAAAAAATTTTTTAAATTATAAATTTACCTAGAAAATATTGCTCCTCTTTTTTTGAAGCATAACTAAAATATTTGGAACACACATACCTGAAAATGATGCCAGTTTTACCTACAGGTTCTCCTACCATACCACAATTTTGCTTTCACTAATTGACAGTGTTTCAAGAAATGACTATGGCATAGATTTAAGTGTTTGAAGCATATACTAAAGGTTAAAGTATTAAAGAATACAGGTCTAAAGTGTCCAACAACGATCATCTAACAGGCTTACTGTTGTTAAATTTAACATGGCTAGTTATATGCAATTCAGTCTTGTACATTGCTATGTGTCAAGTTGAGAAATATATTATGTTCCAATTCATAAAAGGACCTACCTCTGGAGTAGTATACTGAGAAAAAGAAAATAAAGTGTTAAAAGGTCCTAGTGGTATCCTAGCAACTTACTTAGGGTCTTGGAAACAAGGACTTGTGCATTGAATCGGTTCCAGGAATTTGTGGCACTAGCCAATGTTCAGATGGGGAAACTGCCAAGCCCGGGAAGAGAGGTGATAATTATTATATGCCAGGTGGTGTTTGTTATCAGTAGGCTAAGTTCTTCCATTTTGTTTCCTCCAATGAACATAAGATTACTATGGTTTTAGTTAGTGCTGTTTCTTGACAGAAAAGTCTGTTGCCACCCAAAATTAACAATTGACAAATATATAGTGAATATTTACTGCTACCAAGCCTGAATAGTTACATAAGTTATATTGTTTAAATCTTTCTGAAGTCCTTGAAAGTAGCTGTTGTTACTCACATATTGCTGCTGTGGAAACTGATGCTCACTAAGGGAAAGGGATTCACCCTACATGGTATATCTAGTCACTGGCCTGACTGGGATTGGAATCCAGGCCTCTGATTTGCATCCAAGCAACAGAGCTGCTGCTGAGGAGTGAAGATGAATTCAGTGTTTCTAATATAAATCAAATCTGTTCATCCCTGGATTTGCAGGTCAACATAGAGCCCCAGGAGAATGCTGGACTGTTAATACACAATTCCTCTCCAGGTTAAAGGATGTGTGTGTGTGCTTTGTTCAAACTTAGTTTAATTTAGTTCTCATGGTACACTTTTACTGTTACTGTCATATTATTGATATTCTCTCTTTCTCTTTCTCTCGTTTTTTCTTTCTCAGGGTTGCTTTAATATTATGACCTGTGAACATATTTTTTTTCCAGATTCGTCTTTCATCTTCAAGTATTTCTACCCAAACATCAACAAGATTCCAGGGTAGCAATAATCTCTCTTGAGCTTTTGTGTTGAAATGAATTGGTTTCAGCCTTTAATCTTGGAAAATAATGGTCACTTGCCATGATTTCACATTTGTTTGCTTAAATGCACAGGCTTTTCTGTCTTGTAAAATCTGGTCCAGATCAGCATGTACTTATAACCTACAAATCAGACCCCAGGATCCTGCATAGGAATAGCTCTATCTTTATTTGTCTTCCAATTAGAGTCTCTGCATACCATCAGGTTTGTAATGGATTCACTCCAAGTTTTTGGCCAGAAGTAATTTAAATTCTTGCCTCACTGACTTCCACTCAGCATCTGTTAAATTGGTAGAAGAGACTTAGTGATAGTAACTCATGGATGTTTGTTGTTTTCAAGATTAATTTGAAAAGCACCATAAAAGAACTCACCTAAAGGTGTAAATTACAGTGAACAGATTTCAAAGAATTAAACATCTTTGAAAAATGGTGTTTTTACATGCTCTGACCAACAAGAAAAGATTAGCAGCTATCCCCTCCTCTTGGAGTTCATATTCTATCACAAGCCAAGGCAAACTGTTTACCAGAAAACAGATGTGCTGATATCTTTTACTTCCCCATATACTTTTCCCTAGAGTCCATTCTTTTGAAAAATAGTAAAATGGTACATGCAGCATTAATGCTTTTCCAGAATGCATTTTTAATATTTTTCCAATGTGAGATTATCAGAGAGAAGAGCAAAGAGCCACAAATTATGCAAATCTTCCCACTGCGATTGAAAAATTTGGCTGCACATAAAAATTGTCACCGGTAATTGCAGAGTCAGAATGAATTGTGGCCTTAAGGCACTTGAACAGAAGGTCTAATGAACCTCGCATCTCACAAAACGGCATAACGTGTGGCCATTAAGTTAAAAACAAAGAATGTACAGCTTGCCACCACGGAGCCACCAGAGCAGTTGGATTATGGGTGGAACGTGACCTTGTAGACTACATATGTTACCTTATATCATCACCACAGTGAATTCAGAAATAAAAGCTGTTTATATAAAGTGAGACAGCTAAACTCTGTTATAGATACTTATTTGGTACTGTACTTTGTGCATATACCTGAGATTACAGGTGTATTTGCTCTGTTTCTTTTAAATTTAAATGACAATGATTTCTTTTCAAACCATTTTAAAGTATTGACTTCACGGTAACACCTTGCTTATCTAATATGTCATGTGGTTGCTGTTGATTCGGTCCCATAAACACTGAAAAACAGCAAACACCAGATAGAAGCACATAGAGTAGTTTCATCCCACACCCTAAAGTTCAGGACCCTTAGAGTCGTTGAATCAGTGTTTATGCTTATATTGGAAGGTTGGTTTTGGATGCAGTATGTAGCCTTGTGGAAATTTCTTTATTTAACTAGATTAAGCACCAAGCAAAATAACATTTACCGACTGAACAGAATCACAGTGTAAAATTCCAGAGAGCTTGCCACGTAGGATTTTAGTTTCACAATGCTGGGATCTTCAAGAGAGGGCACATAATACAGAATTGAGTCATCCCTCCCTTTGCAGATGCATCCTGCTTTTTTAGAAAACGGTTGCCATGTATATTTCTATCAAATTTCATCCACTTAGAAGTGAGGGAGAAAGAAACACCCTAAAAATTATTGTTTCTGAAGAATGGATAGAAGTGTCTAGAATGAATGCTGTTTTTCACCACATAGATCTGTAAGGTCTAAAAAGGTAACAACCACAGAATAAAACCCAAGTTAAAAATAAAATGAAATGAACACTGGATAGCAGTCTGAGCATCCATACTAAAAGTACTGTTCCGTTGACTGAGAAACTAACTTATCTGTAAGATATTTTTAGTATCTTTTAAAGTTTGAATCATTATGTTGAAACGATTTCACAGCTCATCATAAGATCAGCTGTAGTTACTATAGATCCTCAGTGAATGAAACCAACATATGAAAAGAAAAGAGATTAATGTTTATCATTGTAGAATACAAAAATTAGCAACAATTTCTAGGAACTGAACTCTTAATTTTTTTTTAAACTGATTACTATATCCTCCTGTTAGTACTAGAAATCAAGAAGTAATTTGTTGAGGGAAGGTTAAGCTGTTTGTGGTATCTGATGCAGTTTTACTAGGACCTTTAGTGAAACTCACATCTAAGCCAAGGAATATTACAGTATTGATTAAATATGAGTCTCAGCTGGAATAGCTATGCTTGATTCCATTCAAATCACATACTTTAAATAATTTAAATTCAAGTATTATTTTTAAGTATTGATTTAACAAGCCTTTTTGAAATGACAATTTGTTGTGATTCTGAATTTGATTTTATAAGGGTATCTTGCTGATGGAATTTTAGTAAACCTGAAGTACATATGTTGCCTGGAGGATAAAAACTAGGACAAAAATTCTGCACATTAGCAGACTTAGTCGGTTTTGCACAGAAATGGGTACATTATGCGTGGTGTTTTCTTTCACAAATATACTGTACATTTTCAACAGATGATGTCAGGGAAGCATTCTGTGCTCTTTTTTTCCCCCTTCCCCACTGTGTTTCTGTTTTTTTAAAAGTTGAGATTAAGGGGAAAACAGGGAAATGTGGTCTGCCTGAGCAGAGAAAACAAGATAGCATGGACAAAGATTGAAGTGCAGTCTTTTTGTGGTCTTCACCTTGACCGTTCTTACATGTACTATTTGTGTGTGTGTATGTTTAAAGGAAATTAATGTATCCTCTTAAGAGTTGAAAAGATCATCTTAGTAAAAGGACTGTGAGCACTTGTGTTATATTTGATGCTGCTAATCTTCTCAATATTGGGAAACTCACAACTGTATCAGCCTTCTAAGTTGTCATGTGGGCCCCAGTACACTATCCACTTCCAATTTAGCCTCCACATAAGCCTATGCTCTTTCTAAAACATAAGCGGGATCATATTATTTTCATCTTTTCTACTAAAAATAAATCAAATAAAAACATCCTGAAAAGTACTGTTTTTGGAATATGGGTGGAACAGAGGTCTAACATGAGTGCTATTTTTCATTTCATAGATCAGCTAGGTCCAAAAGACAAAACAGTCACAGACTGTAAAACCCAAGTAAAAAATAAAATGAAGTGCACAGAATAGCAATCTGTGGATCCATGTTAAAAATGATGCTTTTGTACTGACTGATGCTGAAAACTTTTGACATACCCTTACCCCATCAAAATTCCTTAGCTTGGTACAAAAGGCCATAAGTGATGAGGTCCTTTCAGTTTTTGCAGCCTTATCTTTTTGCCACTCTCCTTGGGATAGTCAGTATTCTAGCAAGACCAAATTACTCAGAAGTCACAAAAGAAGACAGGCAGTGTTTGAATCCCTGTGCTTTACTGAGTACACACCTCTACCTGGAAGGGTTCCACTTATCTGATAAGCCCCTACTTTGCTTTCTGTGTCCAGTCCATATTCTTTAGGTTGCCAGACGTGTTTATACTGGGCTAGTGGAGTTTCATTTTGAAAATATAGGGCAGGACCCCTGGGTGGCTCAGAGGGTTAAAGCCTCTGCCTTCGGCTCAGGTCATGATCCCAGAGTACTGGGATGGATCCCCGCATCCGGCTCTCTGTTCAGCGGGGAGCCTGCTTCCTCCTCTCTCTCTGCCTGCCTCTCTGCCTACTTGTGATCTCTGTCTGTCAATAAATAAATAAAATCTTAAAAAAAAAAATGTAAGGGCAACAGAGGGTTGCTAAAGTTTTAGTTTGCAAAGTAAAGATAGTTAATATCAAATAAAATACAAGTAACAAGCTATCAGTTGTAATTACATCATTTTATAAAAACATTTTAATATTAAAAAGAATGTAGCTGCAATCACATTATTTTATAAAAATTTTAATATAAAAAAGGAAGAATATAAATAAATTCAGTAAAAATAGCCTTTCAGAAATATCAGTCTATGTTTCTTGGCAATCTCTTTTTATTCTAGACTGGCAAAAACTTCATTAGACAGATTCTGTGCTACAGAGCAGTATTTTAGAAAAATTGCCAGGGTGGAGGCAAATAAGGACCATCTCTTTCAATTCCAGGTGATTGTTACGGTTACTGTTCAGTATAGCAGCTTTTTTTTTTTTTTTTTTTTTTAATGCGGCTTCCCTTTCTAGAAAGTAAATTATTAATGACATAAACTAAGTCTTATTCATCTTAGTATCATCTGCACCTAGTGGAGTGCCTAGTGTATAATGTAGGCAGTGTTGGTTGAATGAATGGAAGATTTAATAAATGAAGACAATGTATCCTACTTTTGGACAGCTTTAGTTGTTAGAAAGTTTCTTATGCTGAATTGAAATTCTTCCCTAGATCTCCCAGTTCTGCTGCAAAGAACAACTCTATTTCCTGCTCCCAAATAGCAAGCCTTTAAATACTCAAGCTGATCTTTTCTTTAGGCCACATACCTCAGTTCCTTAAAATAATTCTAGAAGGAAAATGTTTAGACACTTTCCAATATATTGTTCCTTCTAAATCAACTCAGGTTTCTTTTTATCATTCTTAAATTACAGCAATATTGTGGAGGCATTATGTAAAAAGATTTGGATCCAAAAAGATCTGGATTCTAGTTCTTACTTAGCTATTACTTAGCTTAATTGAAAATGCAGTCTGGGATGATTGACTAAAATTTTCTGAGATTTTGTTTCATTATGTGTGAAATTGGGATGATAATGATGATCAAAAATAATGTATGTAGAATCTCTGCACATGGTCTGGAAAAAAGTGTCCACTTTACTTCTGTAATAGACCTAATATATAATAGCACAACACAAAAGAAAATATGTGTCATTCACATAAACTCAAGTCATTTTCACATGGGTGGGTGGGGGCTCGGGGATTCTGAACTGAATGTTATTGTCCCCCCAAAATTTATATGTTGAAACCTAATCCCCAATGTGATGATATTTGGAGGTGGGGCCTTTGGCAGATGATTAGGTCACGAGGGTAGACCCCTCATGAATGTATTAGTTCACTTATAAGAGACCCCAGAGAGCTCCTTTCCCCATTTTGCCATGTGTGCACACAGTGAAAGGATGACCATCTGTGAACCAGAAAGTGGGTTCTCACCAGGCATAGAATCTGTCAGCATCTTGTTCTTGAAAGTAGCCTTTAGAACTCTGAAAAAACACAAACAAAACAAGCAAAACTTTTTAAAAAAGATTTCATTTGTTCATTTGAGAGAGACAGAGAGAGCACAAGCAGGGGAAGGGGCAGAGGGAGAGGAAGAAGCAGACTTCCCACTGAGCTGGGAGCCCCACATGGGGCTTGATTTCAGGACCTGGAGATCATGACCCGAGCGGAAGGTAGACGGTTAACCGTCTGAGCCACCCAGGTGCACCAACACTTTTTGCCATCCAGTCTATGGTATTTTTGTGATAGCAGCCCAAATGGACTAAGACAGGGGCTAAACTCCCAACAGTCTTTCAGAGACCCGGGTTAGTGGATCCTCTGTTATTTTTAACATGGGCTTCCAGGGTCACCATGGATGACCTCCCAGTTACCAAGAAAAGAGGATAGAGTGGGACAGAGGAACAATAAAGGGAGGTTTCTGTATGCCAAACATGGAAGCAGCATATGTCATTTTGAAGCCCTTTGCTGGTTTAGCCTTTACAGGGTAATGCCAAAGTTCAAGAGATATGGGAAATATGGTTGAGCCAAGTGAAGCAGAGGAAGGGAGAATGGAATTTGATGAACCGTGCTACACTATCCATTACAGCTCAAGAAAGTCTATTAAATTAGGTTAAGATGGCTAATGTTACTTTGTAGTCTTATTTTATTGTTGGATCACATTAAATTTGTGGTCATGTTCACAATTTGTGAATTTTTCAATGTATCTACTCCTCTATAAACCTGGGCAATAATTTTTAAAATAAAAATCCCTTTATGAAAATAATTTTTAAAAAATCCTTTATTCTTATCTAACTACAAAAGAAAAACACAGTGACTAATAATTTGGAAAATACATGAAAGTTTGAAAAAGAAAAGCAGAGGTTTTCCAAAGTACATAAGTGAGGGTAAAAATAAATATCTTTAAGATACTATGAAGATAAGATTGTATATATATAACAAAATATATTAGGCAAATTGGCTTCCAGGTTAACCACATTTGTTAACGTTTGGGAGTATAAACATTACAGTTATTTTCTTATGCAAATATATAAATTTTTAACCAAAATTGGATTGTTATCTTTTATATTTTCTGTGGTTGGCTTTTAAAATATATTATGAACTTGTTCTTTTGTAATTGTATTCATTTTCTATCCTATTCTATTCAAGTTATCCTGTGATAACTTAGTTATCACAACCTAGTAACTTTAAACAACAAACTTTTTTTTTTTTTTTTTTTAATAATCTTACAGTTTCCATGGATCAGGAATACAGGCTCAGCATAAGTAGGTTCTCTTCTCAGAGTATCACCCTTGGTTCAAAGTATTAGCTGGGCTGAATTATCATCTGGATTTCAGCTTCCTCTTCCAAGCTCATTCAGGTTATTACACAGTTAGGTTCCAACTAGTTATAGGACAGGTTCCTCTGTTCCTGCTAGCTGTTAGCTGGGAGTGGTGCTCACTCTCAGCTACAAGAGGCTGCCCGAGGGCCTAGCCACTTTGCCTCTTATGGCAGCTTCCTTCTTCAAAGTCAGCAAATAGCGTTGTGCTTCAATCTCTTCTTTCAGGAAGCTCCCTGTCCTTCTTAAAGGCTAAATTGATTAGGTTAAGTCCAGCAAAGGTAATTTCCCTCTTGATTATTTCAAAGTCAATTGATTTTGAGACCTAATTACATCTACAAAATTTCTTGTTCATATAATATAAACTAACCTAACCGCAGGGGGGGAAATCCTTCATATCCACAGGTTTAGGCAACACTCAAGGGGTGGGAATTACACAGGGCTTATTCCTGAGGGGAGGGGACGGAATACAAGAATCATGGGGGCCATCTGAGAATTCTGCCAACCACAGTTACTGATTTTTTTTTTTTTCAGACAGTTTGTAATATATATTTGTACTGTTGGCCATACATTTGTGATTATCCTCCTGTTGGGCACAGGGTATAATGGCACTTCCCTGCCCCATTG
>NW_019154098.1:48272129-48300348 GCF_002288905.1 Enhydra lutris kenyoni
CAATTAAGGATGGCTACGTGACTTCCTGTAGCCAATAGACTGTGAGAGAAAGTTGTATGTGTTGCTTCTGAATGGACGTCTTAAGAACCAGTGAGGGATTTAGCAACTTTGACTTTCTTTCTGGCACAGCAACCAGAAATGACTGAGATGGGGGTGCTTTGTTCTTAAACCTCAATTACTCTGATGCACAGAGCCCTGTTGCCAACAGGCAGGAGCAAGAAATAACCTGTGATGTTTGAAACCAGTACATTTCAAAAAGCCCGTCCATTTTAACAGGAAAATGCCACCTCTCATCTTGGAAACATTATACTTTGGATACATATATTACCTATAGTTAATCTATAGATAAAATTTTACACATAGTTTTGCTAAATTTTACAATTAAGGATGGCTACGTGACTTCCTGTAGCCAATAGACTGTGAGAGAAAGTTGTATGTGTTGCTTCTGAATGGACGTCTTAAGAACCAGTGAGGGATTTAGCAACTTTGACTTTCTTTCTGGCACAGCAACCAGAAATGACTGAGATGGGGGTGCTTTGTTCTTAAACCTCAATTACTCTGATGCACAGAGCCCTGTTGCCAACAGGCAGGAGCAAGAAATAACCTGTGATGTTTGAAACCAGTACATTTCAAAAAGCCCGTCCATTTTAACAGGAAAATGCCACCTCTCATCTTGGAAACATTATACTTTGGATACATATATTACCTATAGTTAATCTATAGATAAAATTTTACACATAGTTTTGCTAAATTTTCCTAGCTTTTCAGCTTGCCAAAATAATTTTGAATCTGATTCTGTAATCATCTTAGCAATGCCTTTCGGTTTGGGACCACCTGAACATTTGATACGTAGCCTTAGATGTCTTTTTTTTTTTTTTTTAAGATTTTATTTATTTATTTATTTGACAGGCAGAGATCACAAGTAGGCAGAGAGGCAGGCAGAGAGAGAGAGAGGGAAGCAGGCTCCCGGCTGAGCAGAGAACCCGATGTGGGACTCGATCCCAGGACCCTGAGATCATGACCTGAGCCAAAGGCAGCGGCTTAACCCACTGAGCCACCCAGGCGCCCTAGCCTTATATGTCTTAATCCAAGTAATGAACACAAATATTGATTAACTGGTTCAGTGATTGAGCCTTCTGTCATGTCCCTAGAGAGATCTTCCATATGACAAAGAACTATTCATCACCATTCCCTGGTGCTGTTATTCAACAGAATTATGTAAAAGGTGTGTCCATGATTTTGTAAAAAAGTGTGTCCATGATACAGTGTTAAAAAACAATAGATGAAATAAGAGATGTGATAAAATAAAAACACAATATTACATCATGATTTTTAAAACTATTTTTAACAGTTCTATTAGGATGTAATTTATATACCATGAAATTCACTCATTGTAGGCATCTATTTCAGTGGTGCCTATTTCTCCTTCCCATCTCTCCTTAAGACTCCTTGCAGAAGCTTGTGCTTTGTCCCATCTCTGCCAAAGGCTTTTTGTGCCCTTCTCAGTTCCTATGCAATAGATGTCTTTTGCCTTTGTCCAACAGACTTTCCCACACTGGCTGTCTTATAAAATCTGTGCTTCCCAAGACATTTCCCCATGTCACACAATCTCGAATTTGAGGTTTCTCTAGCCTGTAATCTGTAATACTTGCTTCTGTTCTCAACATCGAGTACATAGGGTCATTATACATTTGCTTTTTAAATTAATGTTGTATTTGTTTCCCCAGCCATCTGAAAGTAGTCAGTCAAATCAGGGTCAAGTTAATATTCATGGAATTATAGAAATACATTTATCTTCCTCTCTGTCCCTCTATGTGTATACGCAAATTACATCCTAATGGTAATCAGTAGTAGGAGATGCCACCAAACATGGATATAAACTGAATAACCTGGTTTCCACCCACACAGTTTGTACAACTTGGTTATATATAGGATAAGCAGATATTCTAGTTTACCCTGAACAGTCTTGTTTTCTTTTTTTTTCTCAGGGTGAGTATTAATTGTTCCCTCTTTCAGTCTCAAATAGAGCCTCTTTTGGATGACAAATTATATGATCACCCTAATAGAGGGTTCAGCTTAAAAAAACAAAACAAAACAAAAACACTTCTGGGGCACTTGGATGGCTCACTCTGTTAAGTGTCTGCCTTCGTCTTAGGTCCTGGGATTGAGCCTTGCTCAGTGGGAGCCTGCTTCTCCTTCTCCCTTTGCTACTCCCCATCCTTTTGTGCACAGGCTTTCTCTCCCAAATGAGTAAATAAAAGCTTTCAAAAAAAAACTTCTAATATCAGTACAAGTGTTCAACAAGCCCTTCATCATAGCTGCTCCCCAAGTTTGAGGTTATCAGGGAATAATTGGAATTTGCAGACCCAACAGTGAACAAGCTATCATGTAATGTAAACAAATAAGGAAGTGTCATCACATTGTTCTTGAGCTTTTCATTCATTTGGGGATATACTGGGAAAACATATATTAACATTTTACTACACGGGCTAACTGATACCTGCTAGTTAAGAAAATGTCTGGAAAATTCTATAATTTGTGTCACCACTGCAACTTCCCATTCCATACACGCAGAGACACAGGAGCCCCAAGATTGCTGACTTTATCAGATAACTGACTCAAGTACAGGTTACTAATTTAGATTATCTAGGAATTAGTGTCGTAGTCGTTGTTGCTGCTGTTTTAATTTGTAAATGGCATATTCTAATTCACGAGATTGTTGTGTAAATTAAGAAAGAATATAATACAAAATATGTGAAGTACCTCTCACAGACCCTAGCACAACGAACATCAGACTTTATCTCTTATGTAAATGCTTACTAATTTAAAGTGGCTGCCAAGAGCACCATTTGAAACAATGGGACCATCACTAGAGAGTGGTAATGAGTGCTACTCTAGATAGTGAGGTCTATCATAGGTGCAGGAAGAAGAGAGACTGGTCCTTAGTGTTCACGTGGTACATTTCCCATCTGTGAAATAGTTTACACTTAAAATTAATTTAGGTTTTTTTTTTCTCAGTATTTTTTTTACTCCCAAGTGAATTATTTTAGTTGTTAATCTTCATGGATATTAAAGTTTTAAGTTGTTTTTGAACAACTTAACGATATTATCAAAGGAATCATATTTTTTTTCTCCTTCACTCAGAGATGTTTCCTCCTGCAGACAACAGGAGGTTGTAAACAAGCCTGTGGGGTATGAGCTTTTAGTAATGACAAAGGAAAGAATGATGAGACATAGCTGTTTTGCTCATGTCTGTTTCATTTCAGACTTAATATATTCAAATCTGACATATTTAAATAATACCTAAAAATGTTGTTTCTTAACACATCAGTGCTCAATAAAAAAGAAGAAAAAAGGATGTTCCTTATTGGCTAAGCATAGGAAAGTCATTGGCAAAAAGATGAGGCAGGTAAAATTTGACTTTGAGGTTCTTAACCACTAAATTCAGTCCCCCTCACCAACCACAGTCCCAGTCTAATTTATGAATCTTTTCCAGTCTCCCATCTCCAACCCTAGCCTCTTTGCTTTCATGATATAACTAAGACAACATTTGTAGAATAATTTTCATTATTTGTTACTGTCTTAATGGTTTATCTTCATGTCTTCACCCCCAGCAGTATCAGTATTTAAAAAGAGAATGTTAAATCCAAAAGAAATATATCGGTGGTTAGACGATTATAAAGGTATGTAACTTGCCTAGGAGAGAAAATTTTGGCAAAGAAGCCTCACATCATCTCACAAATAAAATGTTTAACACATACACATGATTTCTTTTTCCATCTCAAAGCTGGCTGTGACTAGAACACTATGTATACTCTTTTCTTTGTGGTGTTCATTTTACCCATCCTCCCTTATCATTTATCACTTTCTAAATTGAAGGTCTTGCTCCAAGAATTTTACTGTACTTTATGCTTTATGTTTGTTCATTATTATTACCGTTCTTTCATGAATTTCATCTGTCTCCAATGACCTTCCTTCTCTATTCCATTTATTTAAATTCCTTTCATCCTTTAATATTCAGATTGAGCCCTGGCTTTTTTTTTTCCTCACATCAATCAACTGTTCATTAAACTCATCATTATGACAGATATAGTGAATTATATTAATGGGTTCAGAGACAACATGAACTCATGAAAAAAGAAGAAAAATGGAATATAGGATTGAGTGGTTTTTGTAGACAACATTATGGCCCTCCAAATGTGTTCATGTTATAATCCTAATTAAGGTAGGGAGATTATCCTGGTTTATCCAGTTGGACAAACCACAACGTAATCACAATAGTCCTTACATGATAGAAGAAGACAGAAGAATCAGAACAGGAGAGATGGCATTGTTATAAAATGTGAACAGCCTTTGCTGACTTTGAACATGGAAGGGAACTATGAGCCAAGGAATACTGGCAGCTTCTAGAAGCTAAAAAGGCAAGAAAATGGATTCTGTCTAGGAGTTCCAAACAGAAGTGTAGCCATGTCTACAACTTGATTTATGTTGGTGAGACTCACACAATATTAACCTATAGAACTATAAAAAAAAATAAGCCACTAGGTTTGTGGTAAGGTGTTACAGCATCAATAGAAACTAATATAAGCATGATGGAAGACTCAGGATACAAATAAGATATTAACAGGTAAGTATAAGAATAATGAAGAGTTTGAAGGTATGTTGTGTTAAGAATAGCTGAAGAAATTGGAAACATTTATTTGGAAAGTGGCAAATTGAGTTGGGTTTATAATAATTACAGTTATAAATATTATAGACATGAAAAATAACAGTTTATATTTACAAAATATATGCTAGGCTTTGTTCTAGGATCTTAATATTAATTTAATCTTCAAAACAATCATTTGAGCTAGGTACTCCTATTATTTCCCATAAAAGGTAAACTGAAATGCAGAGAAGTTAAATAATTTGTCCCAAGATCTTATGGCTGCTAAGGGGGAGATGAGATTTGAACAGACACACTGTGATTCCAGAACCTTTTATTCCAAACTAACAACCTACTCTGAGGGAGGGAACTCTTCTATTCCACGATTTCAAAAACTGGGATGTGAGAGGTAGAAATGACAATGATTTATACTAGCTCCGGTGAAAGAAGAAATTTTAAAGCACAAAGCTGTCAATAGTTAATTTAGTTGAGATGTGATGCACATTGATTTGATTGAGAAATGGTAGGGATGTGGTTGAATGAAGTCAGAGATTTATTGCTAGAGAAGAAACCACCTGTGTCCCAAGTGAGAAAATCAGGTGAAAGTGAAGGAAGTAAATAATGAAAGTGCCTGATTCCCTTGAAGGAGTAGAAAGGTGGCAGGAGAAAAGATCTGGGATGCTTCAGCTCCTGGTGCTCTCTGCAGAAAAATACAGTATGCCTGAAAGAACTTATGACTGCCAGGAAAAGGGGAAAGGGAAAAAGCTGTAGAAAACTGGTCATTAGCACAAACAGACACTTATTATCCATAAGCAGTAACTCAAAGGAGTAATTCCATCATATATCCTAAGTTGAAAAATGAAGATTGATTAGTCACATTAATATATAGGAAGAAAACTTTGGCTTACACTAAATCTTCATCCTGAAAGCAGCTTTAGGTCAAAGGAGTATATTTTTATCTTGAATGCTTAATATTGACACTTTAATTTGCTGTGCTTATACCTGAAAAATGTAGCTGTAAAAAATAAGGAACAATCTTTTAACAAAATCAGTTAAAATTACTTTCATCCTACAACATTTATAGGCTACATGAAACATAGGCAAACTTTATCGACACTGGAAATTGGCATCTTCCTGGATTTGGAGTTAAGCAAATGATTTTTCCATTTCAGTGTCTTCCTTTCATTTAGGTTAAAGTCTCCACTAAGAGGCTTTTCCTTCCTCTTTGTTTGAAAACTCAACACATGCTAAGTATCAGGCAAGAGTAACATTTTCTGTCAATTCAGTTACAGTCCAAGTATTATATTGACCCCATTTACAAGATTTGGTTGTTTTGTTCTTATATCAAACAATAAATGTTCCCATTGGTATCCATAGTACGTGGCTCAATATTTTGGTGGCAGATTATTTTCACTTGGAGAATTATTCATATATTTTAAAATATGTTATAACTAAAACTGAATACTCAAGTGCAAGACCTATAGAACAGGGGAAAGATCTATTTCTTTAAAACAAAGTGCTTTGGGGCAAAATGTGAAGTTTCATTTCATTCATCAAAATTAGTTATTTTACATGTGAATGATCTGGACTTTTCCTTTAAATTGTTTACAAGAACTTGTATTTTTTTTTTTTTTAAAGACCAGTCTTTCAAAAGTCATAAGACAAACTGACACCTCTTAATTTAGCTCATCTTTGAAGATTGTGTTTGTGTGTGTTTGCATGTGTGTGTGTATGAGAGAGAGAGAAGGAAGGAAAACCGGGAAAAAATCAGAGAGGGAATAAGCCATGAGATATTCTTGACTCTGGGGAAATGAACTGAGGGTTGCGGAAGGGATAGGGTTTGGGGGTATGGAGTAACTGGGTGATGGGCATTAAGGAGGGCACATGGCACGTGATCTGATGAACATTGGGTGTTATAATTGAATTTTAAGTTTTTTTTTTTTTTTTTAAGGAAGGTATATAAGATGTGGGAAAAGGGAATTAATAAACCTATTTAACTAAAATTTATCCTAGTGTACCTTGAGTTCCTAAATTATGTAATACAACACGGATCTTAGAATTAGCCTGAAACTTATAGAACCAATAGATCTTTACCTATATGTAAGTCACTCTTCTAAGGGAATTATCTTAACCTAAAGGATAAATGAAAAAATCAGTTGTGTATTTTATTTGCCTGATCTCTAGGAAGACACTGTGAACTGGATCAGTCTTCTTCCCTCTCCCACATCTTCATAACTGGTATCCCTCTTAGCTCAAACAGCTAGTTGTAACATTTCTGCTCTAACATATACTCAAAGTCTACTAAAAGTATATTAAGAACATTCTTGAGGGGCACCTGGGTGGCTCAGTGGGTTAAGTCTCTGCCTTCGGCTCAGGTCATGATCTCAGGGTCCTGGGATCGAGCCCTGCATCGGGCTCTCTGCTCAGCGGGGAGCCTACCTGCCTCTCTGTCTACTTGTGACCTCTCTCTCTCTCTGTCAAATAAATAAATAAAATCTTAAAAAAAAAAAAAAAAAGCACATTCTTGAGATCAAGGATGTTTTTCCCTCCAAGACCCCAGGAAGGCAAACAGGGCATAGTTGGAATGTGTAGGGTGTGCTTTGTGCTTTAGATGCGTATAGGGGAGTGAGTACAGGTCCAGATGGAGGGCAGGGAGAGGATGGCCTGGTATGTGTTGAGAGCCAGCAGTGGGTCGGTCAGAGGATAGCAGAATCAAGGCCCGATTCCAGAGGAAGCCTAATCTCATGGAACATCAAGAGGTCTGCGGGGTGGGAGGAGAGTCCCAGGAAGAGAAACACTTGGGTTCTTCCCAGACTTGAGCATGAGGTGTCTGGTTCACATCACTTATACACAAACCCCAGTCTTCATGGATACCTTGCCCACCTACCCACCGCCACTAAAAGTTACAGCGCAACAGTGCCTTGCCCCAAGGGCCCATCCAGCCAAGTGTGTCCTTGAGATCAAGGATCAAGTTACGTAAACTCAACATGTAACATTTATCTGGAACATGAAAGGCACTCAGTAAATGCTTATTGAATGAGGATGAGAAAAATTGATTTTTCAAAGCTAACTTGCAGTCTCATTATCTTTACAGAAATCAATCTTTTTAATTAAACAAGAGACCTGGATCATCTCTGCAGTGTGGATGACCCTAAATGAGACATTCTAAGGGCATTTCCAATAATTTTATTATTTGTCTACCAACACTTTCTGGTAAAATTTTAGGTTTTATTTTAATCAGTAAATTGTTGATTTTCTGTGCTATCTCTGTTTTGCTCTTCTAGATAGTACCTATCTCCAAAGATGACCTCTAGACACTCTCTCCCCTCCTTTTATGCACATACCTCTACTGACAGCTTTGCATCTTACTTACATCAGAAAGTTGAGTATATAACCTTTGCCATTCCCGCCAGATCTCCTCCCAGCCTTGATTCTGTGATGGCCTTGTGACTTGTTTTAACCAAAACAACATGACAGAAGTGACATTCTGGGAGTTCTGAACCAAGACTTCAAGAAGACTGGCAGCTTTACTTTCCTGATTTTTGGAACCTTGCCTTCGTGCTGGGAGGAGCCCAAAACACATGGAACAGTGCTTAGTGTGTCTCAAGGTTCTCTGAGGGACAGCTTCTGTTGAGCTACCAGCTGATAGCCAGAGCTAATTACCATCCAGGTAAGTGAACTATCCTGACATACCAGTGCAGTTGAGTCCCCAAGTGACTGCAGCCTCTGTTAACATGGGGAGCAGAACGGCCCAGGATGCTCACAACATTGTAAAAGATAACAAAACAGTTTTTACTTTAAGTTACTTAATTTTGGGATTGTTTGCTACACAGCAAAAGATAACTGAAACTATAGTCTCCTTCTAGCACATAAAGATAGCTTAATTTTAAAAAATTTAATAACATATAATTTATAGATCCAAAAAATATATTTGAGCTCTAGCATTGCTCTGTAGAAATTATAATATTAAGCTGTCTTATTAATAGAACATGCAATACCTGTCTTATTAAAATAAAATACAAGAGGGGTGCCTGGGTAGCTCAGTCGGTTAAGTGGCTCCCTTCAGCTCAGGTCATGATCCTAGGTCCTGAGATAGAACCCCACATGGGGGTCCCCGTTCAGTGGGGAGTCTTCTTCTCCCTCCCTCTTCTCATCCCCCTGCTTGTGCTCTCTCACTCATGCATTCTCTCAAGTAAAAAATTAAATCTTAAAAACAAAATGCAAGAGAAAATTACTTCAATTATTGGTATTAAATGGTCACAGAATTCATGTGTTTTCCTGCATACTATGCATTGGCTTGTAGTAGAGACCACACTTTGCCCCCCAGTATTTGTTTTCTTCTTTCATGGTGATGGAGTATCTGACTTTTGGCTGTACATATAGCTGCTCAGAATGAAGACTGCATTTCTCAACCTGCCAAGCTGCTGTAATTTCTGGTCAAGAAGATATAAACAGGAATATCCTGTGCAAGCTTGTGGAGTCTGCTTGATTCTTCATCATTTCTTCCTACTGGTGGAAGATGGATAATGGAGTTAGAACACATCTTAGATCAAGAGGACAAGGTCATATAAGTAGAAAGGGGCCTGGGTCCCTGTGAGGTACCCTGCTAACCTTGCTCACCCTCTCACATGATAAACTGGTTCTAATTTGTTTGACCTATCACTATCAAGATTTTCTAATAAGTGTAGCTAGTCTTAATCCTCAGTAATATATGAAGTGAATACAGTATTAGGCTGAAGCCATTTGTAAGTAGCCTACATTTTTATACGTATTTTTGCAACTGAGAT
Source organism: Enhydra lutris kenyoni (assembly GCF_002288905.1). NCBI lineage: Eukaryota > Metazoa > Chordata > Mammalia > Carnivora > Mustelidae > Enhydra > Enhydra lutris. Next base: position 48,281,562 of record NW_019154098.1, read on the forward strand.
TGCTATAGTACATTTTCCCCCTCAGTGCTCAGTTTCCTTTATATAAAATAGATAAACTAGCTTCAACTAGTTTTCTTCTTAAAATGCCGTTGGGAGGGGGTCCTGGGTGGCTCAGTCAGTTAAGCATCGGCCTTTGGCTCGGGTCATGATCCCACAGTCCTGGGATGAGTGCCATGCTGGGCTCCCTGCTCAGCGGGGAGTCTCCTTCTTCCTCTCTCTCTGTCCCTCTCCCTGCTCATGCTCTCTCTCTCAAATAAATAAAAGCTTTAAAAAAATGCCATTAGGGAGGCGCCTGGGTGGCTCAGTGATTAAGCCTCTGCCTTCGGCTCAGGTCATTATCCCAGGGTCCTGGGAGCGAGCCCTGCATCGGGCTCTCTGCTCCGCAGGGAATCTGCTTCCCCCTCTCTCTCTGCCTGCCTCTTTGCCTACTTGTGCTCTCTCTCTCTGTCAAATAAATAATAATAAAAAAATGCCATTAGGAAGTATGAAGTATGTGATACTAGCATCAAGATAACTCAGAATCTTCCCATTAGCAAGATATTTCAACAGTCTTTCATCTCTAATAATCTATTTGACTGTTAAATGGAGAGAATATAAAGAAAGAGAAGGTAGCAGTGTAGGGAAAGAAGATGTACCTTGATGTAAATGATACAAAATGAAGCCGTCCAAAGTATCATATGGGCAAGTTGAATGATAGTGTAGCATAAACATGCACGCACACAGAGGAGACATGAAAGGACAGACTTAACAGGGCAGATTAGACAATTAACTGTGAAGGCAGTTATTTTAGCATTAAGATGCCTGTGGAGGACGTTACTTTAAGGCTCTAGTGTGACATGTTAGTATTTAATTAAAGTGGTATGTTGAGAGTGATAATGCTTGCTTGTGTCTGGCAGAACATGACAGGCAGAGGGGAGAATTGGTTTAATATTATCTTAGTTTAGTGAAAATAGTGTGTTTTCCCTCTTTTGTGGGATACGTGCATCCACGAGAGTGTTTTGGTACAAATGCTCAGCAGCCTAGTATCATTGTTACCTCTTACTTCCCTTACCTGTGGGAAATACCTTTTCTAATTATGATCTTCCAATTACCATCATCTCATCTGCTGTTAGCTTCATGTGAATGATGGCTGGTAAATGCTTTGTTTCCTGGATTGGTTATTATTTCCCAATGGCAAGATAATATGCATGAAAAAGGAGACACAAAAAGATACATTTTAAATTATTTTTTAATATCAAGGGATTCTTTTTTACCATAGTACCCATTTTTTAAATCACCACAATATACCCCCCACCCAACACACAGATGTAAACACACAAAAATACATTCTCTGAATTTTATTCCAAATATACTCAGTGGTGTTTTTCAAAAAATGAAGAAAGATGTCTCCATCTTGCATATATTAAATTTTTTAAATAAAGCTCAAGTATACATAATTCTTGTCATTTTTTGGTCTATTTAATATTACGACAAATGCCAGTTTTATCCCTGTACATATAAAATCCCTTTTCAATCCTTCTAAAATAGCTTATTGATTTCCTGTAGAAGTGAATTTCAAGCTTTGATTATATGCACATATCTCTTAAAATTTATCTTTCTGATTTATTGAAGCAGCCTCCAGCTATTTCCTAGTTAACCATATTTTTGAAGCTAAACTATATCTTGATGGAAATGCACAGTGTCAGAATATAGATGAGAAATATGTGGACATTTGCCTGGCTATCCATATCTTCTTAAAAATGGAAATGATTCACAAAAACCTGCAAAAGAGAGATTTGTGATTCAGGAAGAGTAACATTCAGACTGCTACAGATTGTTTCTGTCACTAAAGACTTCTCAGGCATATTGAAAGATACAGTTTGGGATTCCCCTTTTGTAGAGCAGAAGGAATTTCCCTCTCCCTAACTCCCACATAGATATTTTTCCCCTACATAGGTATTAACTGGTGTCTGAATTCCTTTAAAAATGGTGAGCTAAAAAAATATCTTTATGTTTCCACTGTTCTTCATTTTTTGACAAGTCGTACATTCTACTACTAAGATAATTTTGTATGTGGAAGTCTCTAAAGGTTTTATATATGAAGAAGGCAGAGGTATCAGGTTTATAATTTCACTAACACTCTGATTGAAATCTGAACTTGATCCCATGTTCCATCCCTGTTTTCATTAACTCACATCTTGATCCATTTCACTGCTACAGATCATGAAAGAACAACATGAGCCTACAAAGTGAGAATTTATAAATTTAGAAGAAATTAAAAGAAATAGTTCCAGTGCAGTTAACTGTTTAAGTCATTCCAATGGCACAGTTTTCAAAAGTAACTATGATTTTAATACTGGATTTCTTTGTAAATATAGCATAAGTAAAATTTGTCAACTAGAAAAAATATGGTACCATGTCAGACTCATACTTGCTAATCAGCCATGAAAAAAAAGAAGGAACTGTTCCCATGTCCATCCTCTTGCTTAACAAAGCCAACTGATTGTTGTCTTTTGGAAACTTTCACCTTCAGGTTGGAATTTTTCACCAGTACTCTTGTTTACTGGCACTTCTACACTTCCAACTTTGAAAAGAATCATTATTCTTCTGTGCATTACTAACTCTAGAGGCAGGCAAAAATGCCAAAATCCCATGAGCAAAATATAGTCTCATATGATACATATTTTTTTATCTGGTTTTCAGACTCTGGAGAGTTAGATAAATGATATAATTTTGAGAATTTTTTTCCCTCTAAATTGAACCCCAATTTAAATCCTGAAAATTTTGAAGTAAATGTGAAAGTGGAAACTATTTTCTCCTTATTTTGTGTAGTATTTTAAATTTTATCTGATCTTATATATCTTAAAAGTATTATCTTTCCTTCAAGATTGTCTATATTCTGAGAAATGAGTTGGTATTTGAATAATGACATGTCTTAATTCATGAAGCTCATTGGTCAAAACAGATAATTAATGTCAACAAGTATACTTTTGGATTGCAGGTGGAATACCATCAAATAATACAAGCTTACACATTTGAGATGGTTTCAGGTATTTGCTTGGGCAGCTGCAATGTCTTGGTTTTGTATGTAGGGATAAGCGAGAAAGAGAAGAGAAGGAGAGCAGAGAAGGAAGACTCATTTTAGCAGAGTTAAGAAACAAAATTTATTCGTTGCCCTGCTGAGAGGTATTCCCTTTTTTGATGGAAATTAGTGGCTGATCATTAAAATGTGTACAACTTAAATGTATTCCTGGTTGTGGTTATGTGTTTGCTTTTTCCTTTTGGGTTCATAAAGACCATCAGTAATTAAGCAACACCTGGAATCCCTACAGCTATTTTTAAAAGCATTACAACTAAAAGTATCAAATATATTTTTTTTCTGTGAACCTGTGGAGGGGAAATGACAGCCCTCATTTTCCCTTGAGGTGATTAACACTTTGGAAGGTAATGAGTTATAAAAGTAGATAGCCAACATAGGTTTTATTGGTTAGCCTGGGCTGTTTTGCTGTTATACAAGCTATACTGTTGTAAATCCTATAATGTAAAAGAAAACACTCAAATGTCTGATGGAGAATGGGCTCAAACATTCTTATTGTATGCACAGTATAGCCATCACTGATGTGTACACTACTATTCTTCTTTCCTAGAAACGCTAAAACCTATTTTCTATTATTCATATTTTGTCATTTCCCTGCCTCAATGAACTTTATGTAAAACTTTGGACTACAGATTTTGTAGCAAATATATATATGTATATATATATATGTATATATATATATACATATTTCCTAAAGTTGGAGTCATTTATCTAGACAGATGGTCATGCTAGTTGAACACATTGTGCATAAATGCTACATAGCATAACCAGAGTATAGAATGTTCTCTTTTATAAGAAGAGAAAAGTCACCATACATTATACAGAAAAAACATACTTCATCTATGTGTTACAATTTTTCAAAAAATTATTGAGCACAAAGATCAGTGTGATAATTTATTTTCTTTGATTCAGTGGTTCATCATTATGTATAGTTGAGCTGAATTCTAGTTAATGGTTTATTTTAGTAATTTTTCACACAAATTTGCAGGTGGGGAAATAATATTTTTTGAGTCTGTGTTTATGTTAGGATTTGACATATGCTAAATCATTTTAATCTTATCTTTCTCATAGAATAGTTATGATTAATTGTTCAGTTTTACAGTTGAGAAAACAAACTCAGAAGCATTCAGTACTGCGCATAAAGATGTGAGTTTGAAGGCTGGTGTAGTTGTCTTACTTAAAGTACAGCTCTTGTGCTGTTCTTGTCCTGAGAACCTTTGATGGTGTCCCATTATGCACAGAATAAAACACAGATCTTGAGGAGATATCTCCATAAATGGATTTCATTCTGTGTTTTTCTTTACTTCCAACTTTTAAAATCGATGCTTCTACCACATACTGGATAACCCAGTACTTCCTGAAAATATTCTGAGATTCCCTTTGTTCCTGGTTCATGCTTCTTTCCCCCTCCATATGGAATTCTTTTTGTCATCTCTGCCAGTGAAGATCCTCACCTTCCTTCATTGTCCATATCAATTGCCAGCTACCATGAGTTTTCTCAGTTGTTCAGGTGGAATGAGTTATCCCTCCCCAAGAGAAAAAAAAATAATATATCTTTATTACCAAAAATCCTCTGTTCAGGAAATCAGTCATGTGTATGTCTATTTCATTGCTTCTGATAAGTTATACTATTTTAGAAAAAAGTTATATTTTATTTTTATGTATCTTTTGCTTTACCCAATAAAATATCTTGCATATAGTAAGCACTTAATATTTTTGAATTGGCTCTCTCATTGATAGAATATTTTATAAATTAGCTTTTTGTGTATTCAGAACTATTGGAAATGGCAGAGGTCTGATTAATATAGGAGTACCACAGTGATACATAAGCACATATTCTAGAGAGATCTCTACAGTATGTAGCATGACTATTTGATAATTTTCTATTTTATTGTTATTATAAATTTAGTCCTTTTATTAATTTCTAGAAAGCAGCTCATCTAACATCAGTTATAAATATTGAAAAAATTAAAATTCAGTAGGTTTCCTGTTTATATTAAGGACACCTGGCATATCTTTTTTTTTTTATTGTGTTATGTTAGTCACCATACAATTTTTTTTTAAGATTTTATTTATTTCAGAGAGAGAGTATGTGCCTGAGAGAGGTGGGGAGGTTGAGGAGCAGAGGGGTAGAAAGAGTGAGGGAGAAAGAATCTCAAGTCAACGCCACAAGGAGTGAGGAGCCCAATGCAGGGCTCAGTCTTAATGACTTGATTACTTGAGCTGAAACAAGAATCTGATGCTTAACCAGCTGAGCCCCCAAGCTCCCTGCACGTGGCATATCTTCAGCTCTCTAAACATGGTTGCAAAATAAGATAAATTATTTATTTTTGTTATCCTAGATATTCCCTTGGCAGTGTTCAGTCCTTTGTTCACAGTGGCAATTGGCAGTTATAGAAGTCATTTTTATTATCACTAATAGCAGAGACAGTGTTTCAACAGTTTCTTAGGTCAGACTAAATCATAGATCATAGAATCTTAAGGATCATTTAGTTAAGGACTTCTCAGTATTGGTTTATCAATTTAGAGATGTAGGCGATCCCTTTCAGTTTATACCCAAAATGTTAGTATTTGTGTGTTCTACCAATTAATTGCTATAGCTTTTTGCATATTCTCATACATTGCTATGACTTCCTAAAATGTCAATAACCAGTGAGATCATCCCACTAAATTTACATATCAGCCCCAGAGAGATGTAAAGACAATACACATATCATTGGCATCCTGAAACCAGAACCCAGGTCTTTCAGTTTCATGTACAATAATTTTTCTAGATATTATGGTAACTGATGCTATATTGAAAATTCATAACATTAAAGATAAACAAAGGAAAATGATATATTGAATGACAACCTTAAGAATCAAGCTTATTACTCATTTTTATTTGTCCTTTAATTCCTAAATTAATTCCGGAAACAGAATGTAGTGCAAGACATGTAGTCACAACATAACAAATTCTTAGCCTTCTTTATTTCTGTTTATTTTTTTTCATGTTAAACATTTTCTTTGAAGCAAGTAGAAACTCTGCATCTTGTGTTAAGTCTCTGAAGTACAGAGGAAATGAGAATCTGGCAAACACCTCTAATGAAGTAAGCAATCATTTGAATTATTTTTTTGTTTAGGCAAAATATAAATGATTGTGATTTTGACTTGAACAAAATTCAGCATTTATTTTATCAGTCTGCATTCTAACAATGCCTTTTTTAATAAAACAAACAGCAAAGCCTCTACCCTGCCAAAAAAAAGAAAGAAAAGAAAAGAAAAAAAAAAGTGAACCAAAACAGGTATGGCAAATATTAAGAACCTTACTTATTTTCTAGACTAAAAAAAGGGGAAACAGTTACTGTTGATGCTTCAACATCAAGTTTTCAATGCATTTTATCAATTAAAATACTAAACAAACACTATTACTTTATTCTGTCACTATTATAGTAAACTAGAACTAACTTTAGATCAAAAATCCAATTTCCTAGAATTCCTAGAATGACTTGTTTAAAGTCTGATTCTTTAAAGACCTGTTTATACACCCCTTCTGCCGATTTTTTTCTTGCACAAATTCATGACTCTACAATTTACAGTAATGATACATTATAAGTAATATGTTTTAAAATCAATGGTTCATATTCAAAAGTGACCTTTTCCACATATATCCACATCTGAGTTACTGATTGATTAAGTTCCATCTGTATTCTTTCTAAAACAGGAATTTAAGGTGGTTCACCTGTTTCCTGGGCTGGAAGGGGGTGACTTTCTTGAATGTGGCAAAAAATTACATTTTCTTTTTTTTTTTTTTAATATTTTATTTATTTGACAGAGAGAGATCACAAGTGGAGAGAGAGAGAGAGAGAGGAGGAGGAAGCAGGCTCCCTGCCTAGCAGAGAGCCTGATGTGGGACTCGATCCCAGGACCCTGAGATCATGACCTAAGCCGAAGGCAGAGCCTTAACCCACTGAGCCACCCAGGCAGCCCCAAAAAATTACATTTTCTGACTAGGACTAAGTATAAACTATGGCCACAAAACATAATATGTATCTCTCTTTTCCTCTTTACCTCTCTTACTTTTTCTACTTCCTCTCACTCTCCCTCCCACTACCTATGCCAAGTTCCCTAGCTCACTGAAAGAGAGAATTGACTAACATGCCACTGTAGCCTAAAGTGTTTTAGAAATATGTATATATTCCAGCAAATCTGTCTCTAAGACTCAGATTAAGATCCATGTCAAGATCTCTGAAAGGTGTGAGATTTAACCCTAATTGCAAGTTAACAATTGAGCCTGCCAGTTTCATGGGTATTGATGCAAGATACAAGACTCTTGGCACAGAGACAGAGGACTCTATTACTTGCAGTAGAGCAGACACCATTAACTTCATATTTGCATTGTTACCCAAGTTCTTAGGCCTTGGTGAAGGGCAACCAAGGAGGATGTGTGCAGGCAGTGGGCTTTGAGGAAAGTTGAGGAAAATGAGTTTAGGAAACTCTATTCCTTTAAAGTAGCTGTGAGCAAACCAGCTCAACCTTTACCACAAACAGAAGTATCTCTTTATTATCTTGGAATGCAAACAAACCTCCCTTCTGCCCCAGAGGAAGGCCCTTTATTATCTTGGAATGCAAACAAACCTCCCTTGGCCCCAGAGGAAGACCCTATCTCTCTAATGGTTGTTCCCCATACAAGTATCTGAGAAAAGATAGTCCAGAACAAAAGGTGTAACTAAATGTGTGGAAATGAGAGAGACCCCGAGTTTTCTTCTATCTCCCCAACAAATAGTGGCAGACATGATCCTGTTAGTAAGACTGTATGTAAAGACATGAATTTCTGTCCTCTGGTGTATGTTTGCATGCTATTTTCATCTTAAGCAAAAATAACTCAAATGCAGAAGTATAATTAATCTAAAGTTGTTATAAAACTGGCAGAGATGAAATAGTAATGCCTAGTGCTGGTGAGAATTTGGAAAAACGGGTACTTCTGCTAATGTTAGTGTAATTCGACACATTTTTAAATAGGCAAATTTGTCATTATGTATCAAAAGTCTTAAAATGTGTGTGACAAATGCTCTAGGAATTTTTCCAAACAAATCAATACAGATGTGGACCAAAACAGGAACACTTATTAGTTACGTTTTCTATAAAACCAAGAAAATTACTTGAATTACTTACATCATAAATAAAAAGGGGGTGATTTAAGCAAATTTGGGTTAACTTATACAATGTACTATAATATACAAAATAAAAACCATGTTATGGAAAAATTCTTATCACCATTGTAAAATATTCACAGTGTAGGGCTAGAGGCTACAAAGCAATGTATACTACAATATTTTTTTTAAAAGGGATACATATCTTTGTATGCATGTGAGTATATAAATGTAGAACTACTGAGAAATTGCATACTAAAATGTTAATGAGATGAAAAATTGAAGTTACTGGTTATCTGTTAATTCATTTGCTTTAGGCTTTTCTGCTTTTCTAAGATTTTTATATTATTTTAATAATTAGTCATGTGTTATTTTATCATTAGAAATATGTGTTTTTTAACTTTGAATTCAGACTTCCTGATGTGAACTAGAGTATTACTCCATGACAAGAAAATACAAGATTGTAAATTTATGCTATATTTCTAAATGATTAGTTATAACAAAGACATAAGAGGTCAGACACTGTCTTTAGATCATACCTCACCATCCATCTTGGGTACAAATGTGGTGTTGAAAAAAATTAGTTAATAATAAACAGAATAAAAATATATGAATTATTTTATAAATTACATTTTCACAAAATTTATATACTTCTGATCAAAATTGAGATATCAAAATGTCCAGTATTTTAAATGCCAATGTTAAGAAGAGAAAATGTACTAACAATTGTATGCAGTTTTGATTTTCATACTGGAAAAAAAGACTATTTATACCTCCATGGAACTGTTTTATGCAAAGTGATTACACATGGCAGCTTAGAGCATTATTGTCATCATTTAGAATCATATCACAGGGGTGCCTGGGTGGCTGAGTGGGTTAAAGCCTCTGCCTTCAGCTCAGGTCATGATCCCAGGGTCCTGGGATCCAGCCCCTCATCGGGCTCTCTGCTCAGCGGGGAGCCTGCTTCCTCCTCTCTCTCTCTCTCTGCCTGCCTCTCTGCCTACTTGTGATCTCTATCTGTCAAATAAATAAATAAAATCTTAAAAAAAATAGAATCGTATCACAAAAATTACAAAATCAAGCTAGTTTATATTTTCAAAACTATAGTTTATATGAATTTTAAATATTAGCAAGTGGATAAAAAGGCTTTTTCTATTTTCAATACCATTATTTTAATTTCAATACATTACTATATACCTTTGCCCATACACCAAATCTAACATTATTTTTTAGAAATTATGAATAACTCATGCTTAGTCTTGCATAATTAATTCAGTTAATAAAATAGTGTTCACTACTTGTAAAATGTGAAATATTAAAATTTGTACTATACCACAGATTTTACAAATTAATTTTAAAATAAAGTTTTAATAAAATACTAATTTAAATATTTACTTTAAATCATATCAAATTTGCTATAAAAATGATAAAATTAATTTTTAAATTTCTTACTGTGTTCAGAAATTATATATAATTCTGTAGGAAAGTTGTTGGTATGCACACAAGGCAGAGAAGGCACATATGTTTGGAGCACAGTGATTAAATATGAGTATTTTTTTCAAATAAAAACCTACATCCTAAATACAATAAAAACCTCATCTACCAAATCTCTTATCTTCAACTCTTATAAAATTCATTGTCTTATGTGGTGAGCTAATGAGTTTTGTTTGCCCACCCCAGATGCACACTTTGTTCTTCTTCCCATACTGTCTGCCCTAGCAAGCTGTTCTCTGTGAATGACATCCCAGTAGCATACTCAGTGATGTTTCATTCAGCCATGGTAGAAGTATTTACCCCATGGAAACCCAAACATGCTATAATTCAGAGGGCTTTTTTTCCCCCTTCAATTCCCAAGAGCCAGTGGTTAAACATTTACCAGCATAAAGCTATACCTCATATATATACCCAAGGCTATTAATTATATAAATTATCAAAATGTTTAAGCTGAGAATTAGCATTTTAAGAGTGTGTGTGTGTGTGTGTGTGTGTGTGTGTGTGTGTAAAACTGAAAAGAAATCAAAGGATTACCTGTTGAGAATCTCTGATAGGAAAAAAAAAAGTTTGATCAGATGGAATTTAAGATGAGGCAAAATGAAAGAGGAGAATTCCTGAACAAATGAAATAACTGACTGTTATTCAGTAATGTATAACTCAAGTGAAGTATCAGGGAAATTGAAAGAATGTTAAAGGAAAGGAACTCTATTTAATCTTTATAACAAGGGAAATAAAATACGGTGTTCCTGTCATCCTTACTAGTTCATCAGTATTTGCTGAATCAAATCCAGCTTCCCCTCCTCTCTGAAATTTTTTAGTTAGAGGTCTGCTATAGTATCAGTTACTTGAAGGACTATGTACAGTTATTAAAGTATTGGGAAGGACAAGAAAACAAATGTTAATCAAAACTCTTAGTAGTATTCTTACTGTTGAAAAAAATACAATACAAATGCAACCTAGAACAAAAAGGGTAGATAATTCCTTTTACCACATTAATACTGAAGTTTTTTTTTTCAAATTAATATCCTTGCACATATAATGAACAGTAATTCCAAGGTTTCTGAAGTTATAATAATGTGCTTATCAAAGAAAAAAAAATAACTCCAGTTAAATACTTTCCTCCTTGTAACAAAAGCTGTAGTGAAGATATATCACAAACAGATGGTGCAGAGGATGTGAGCCGGCTGGATGATGGCAGGATAATATCACTAAACCAGAATAAATTCCTGCTTGAGCCTGAGGATGGAACTGCTCAGAGAAAATAGATAAGAAGCCAACATACTGGGGTTGGAAACACAGACATATCTGCTTAATATCCAAGTAACGGATCTCAAATAACAGGAGAGGTTGAGGATGGAATTGAGTTGTAAGATAGGTCAGAGGAAGGTAGTCACATTCTTACTGTGATGGTAATATGACGGCAATCCCAAGGAATTCTGTAGAGCCATGCAGCCCTGCAAAGCTTGAAATAAATGCACATCTACAAATTCCACCAAGCACTCCACAGTATCTGCAAGCCAGGATTGCTTAACATATGGCATGTGGGCATGCAGACCCTTTTATATGTGTAGATCTAGATGCAAAAATGAGGAGGAATGTGGAATTGAAATGTGATAATTGTCTTTTTGTGCTTGCTCTTTTGGGTGTGCCTATGTGTGTTAAGGATTAATATGGGTGAGAAAGGAAGTAAGGAGAAGGCAGGAGGCCTGGTTCACTCTAATCATCTACTTGTTGATTCCAAAAGCAAAAAATTGGACATTTGTATGCATTGATCCTTCCCTTACTGAAGTATAAGGCTAATAAAAAGCAAATAATGTTCAGTTGTGCAGAAGTTTAAATATAACATCAATAGACTTTTAGATAGGTTAGGTGTAAGATGTATATTTTTGCATGATTTATCATACAATTGAATTTTGAACTAAAAATGTACATATTAGAGATTTGAGATTTATTTCAGCATGAATTCAACAACTGAATATAACTTAAAAATTTATATATTTTATGTTTCAAATCTTTTAAAGTCAAAACATCAAGCAATATGGTTTAATTAAAAAACATGAGGCTATCACTAACTCATTTAGATTATTCATTCTCTCACTGACAGCTATACGTTAAATCATGTTATGATTGTATTCACCAAAATCCATAATTTAAAATTTTTTTAAAAAGTATTTTGATGGGCATCAATATATTTTAAAACTCATCTGTGCATATTTGAAAATGAAAGATGCTGTTAAGTTAGTATTTGGAAAAACTGAAAGAGAAATTTCAAGAGGCAGAGTCTGACAAAATGAATCATGAAAACAATCTGTTTTTAAGTATAAGATAATTTAAAAAGCCTAAAGATTGATGAGCAGTGCCATGCAAAAGTGTTAATTGACTACAGTAAATATTATGTGTAAGGCACAGAGCAGTTGATGGTGGGAGTGTCGAGAACTTTTTAAAAAAATTGTATTTTTATTGAAGTACAGCATACGTATAGAAAAGTATTCAAATCACAATTACACAGCTTGATGAATTTTTGATGTGGGAGAAACCCACATAACCAGCACTTGTATCAAAAACCAGAATATTTCCAGCCCCCAGTGTTCTAACTTATGCACTGTTCGATCACGACATCTACTCCCAGGGGTAACTGATATCCTGAATTCTGCCACTGTGCATTAGTTTTGCCCAAAACACATTCCTTTTCAAATCTCTCTTCTATCCTATCTTCTATCTTCTATCCTTCTCCTCCTCTTTGTGCTCATCACCGTAACATTTATACAACATTTAGCATATGCCAAGAGCCCTACATACATTGTGTTACTCAGTCTTTAAGACAGCCCTATAGAAAATTAAAAAAAAAAATTTAAAAAACTTAAAAAGCAATCCTATAAAATAGATATCATTATTATTACCTACATTACATAAATGAAGAAATTGCACCTTAGAGTACTTAAGTAAATATCTGGTAGTAAAGGTAATGAAAAACAGATTGTAGATTCTTGTCACTCATACTTTAAGACATCACACTAACAGCACCCACCTTTTTTCCACATGAGTAGTTTTACTCCTACAAAGCTTCAGTTTCTTTGGAAAAAAATATTTGTCAGTGCACAGGCACAGAAGCTAAAATATTGTTATAGCATCTGCTTATACACATACATGCATACATCTATATATAATATATGATATATGATATATTACTATTATATATAATACATGTATTAATCTCACTGTAGAGTTTACGTATGTTTGGGGATATGAGAGAACACATTATTGGAGAAAGATTCAGGTAAGTTTTCTGTTGAGAATCACTGCAGCATCAAATCAGTATTTCTGATGGGAATGTGTATATGTCAAGGCAGAAAAGGAATAGTTGAGAAAGACTGGTCTAACAAAAGAGAATGACACATTACAGTCACCTAAGATATAACTCAGACTCTAAATTCTATGGTAGGATGTAAAAAAAGTATAATGTAGCTCAGCAAAGTGAGCATTTAGTTCTGTTGGGGTGGATGTGGGTAGTTTCAGGAAGTCTTCAAAAAAAGATTTTTTTTCCCTAGTTCTAGAAGGGATGATAGTGTTAAAAATAGAGTATTTGAGGCAGAGAAATTAATTAGCATGATCAGGCACAGAGGGCCAGAATTTGGGGGAAATGCACATAGTAAGCTGTGGATAAATTTGAAATGGAAAATAAAGAAAGATCCATTGTAGGGCTGTGGATTTTCAGAACATAGCTCCCAAACAGGTGGCCTCTTTGATGAACTAAACGAGAGTCATGTCTAAATGCAGTGTGGCCTCCTGAATTGGATCTTGGAACTGAAAAAAAAAACATGAGTGAAAAACTGGCAAAACCCAAGTAAAGTCTGGAGTTTAGGTAATATTAATATACTATAGTTTTGACAAATATACCATAGTTTATAAAATGTTAACATTAGGGATGAAAGATGGATAAAGAAGAGAAGGAACTTTGTGTGCTATTTATGCAACTTTTTGTAAATCTAAATTTACCCCCAATTAAAATTTTATTCAAAACTTAAAAAGAGGGTTAGGTGTCAAAGAGATAGCTTTCTCATTTTGTTCTTTCTTCTTCTCACCATACCTTGGGCAAGTATTGACTTGCTCCATGGTTACTTGAAGGAGGAGAAAAACAGAATAAACCCTTTACTAGCAGGAAGCAACAAAGGAACTTTATGTAGCTGTTGCATCTTAATCATTTTGTTCCTTTCCATCTTCTCCCACCACCTTACCCCCAATCTTGAAAAGGAGCAGAGGAATGCATTTGTCTTCACCAGCTCTGGCTACTATTACAAAACATCACAGAGAGAGTGGTTTAAACAACAGAAATTTATTGCTTACAGTTCTGAAGACTGGAAGTGTAAGATCAAGGGGCCAGCAGGATTGGTATATTCTGAGGAGTCTTTCCTTGGGTTGATGGTCTTTCCTTAGTGTGTTTGGGAAGGGAGGATGGGAGGGAGACAGAGAGAGAGCAGGCAAACTATTAAGTTTCTTTTTAAAAGGGCACTAATCCCATCATGAGGACCTCATCCCTCATGATCTCATCTAAATCTAATTATGTCTCAGGATCTTCACTACAAATATTATCAAATTGGGAGTTAGGGCTTCAAAATAAGAATTTAGGGAGGAACACAGTTAGTCTATAACAGTGTTAGGGCTAGGCTTACTGGGCAAATGGAGACAGATTACCTGACAGTAAGACCAGAGCCTCTCTACCCCAGGAACATTCCCACCCATCCCAAACTCACTAAAGGAGCAGTCACTGACCACCAAACGTTTTCTCCTCCTGCCAAGTATCAGGTTGGTAAAAATGAGCACATAGGAAATATAAGGAAATATTTGAGGAACATGACCCAAAGGAGAATTAATGAATTAAAAAAATATATATATGCATAACCATCTTTTATATTGAATAATTCTGTGATGAGATGAATCAGATCCAGATGAGTTGGTCCCAAGCACATATCCATACAAATCTATTGCAGAATAGCCCAGTTATATATACAGGAAAAGACCTAAGGAGAGGTAAGTTTCTACCAGGGCTGATGTGGCTCTCTCTGTTTTACACATTATCTTCAGTAACTATGTATCTGTCCAATGGGGATTCAACTGTATATATATAAGACAATGTTGTAGATTGTGTCATGTATTCTGACTATACCTAACTCATTTTGAAATCCTTAGATAAAAAAATACTGTTGTCATATCCAAGCATTGCTTGTGTCTAATGCTTTTATCAGTCTGAGCCATTTATTGATACAATGGCTACTGAGATAAAAGATTTAACCACAGTTGTTGGACTGAAATAGATATGTAGAGCTTTACTCCCAGTTAATACCAAACCACTCCTTTAGAGGCAAAAGTGGAACAATCATGAAAGTCAAACTAAGCCATAAAGGAATACTTAATATATAAAAAATAACCATCCTATAGATTATGTTCTTTAATGACAATGTACAAAATATTAAATTGAAGGGAAAACAACTAAAATACTATTTCTGTTTAGAAATTAAAAGTATATACCATTATATTAAGGGATAGCATAAGGCAAATTGAGAAATGCTTACAATCAAAAAGAAAAAAAACAAGAAAGGACAACATATTGAAATAAATGCTTAGAAAAAAACCAATGAACTGAAGAATAACCATACACACACAAACTGGAAGATAGTTCTTTAAAATATTAATAAGATTGTTGACTCTTTGGCAAAGCTGGTGCAAGAAAAGAACAAAAGAAAAATATCAGAATGAAAGAACAGATGTTACTTCAGAAAGAACAATAATCAAAAAACAATTGCAAGGATATTATGAGTAACAACTAAGTAGTAGTAGTAGTACATTTGAAAACATAGATGAAATGGATAGTTTTCCAGGAAAATATACAATTTCAATATTGGAATAAGAATAAAAAGGAAAAACTGAATAGATCAGGGAATATGGATTTCACCATTCCAGAGCATTCAAGAAATAATAATAGCCAACATTTGTATAACATTTTTCTGTGTCAAGAACTGTTCTAAAACCTTTACAAACCTTTAACACCCTTAATATACTTATTAGTATATTTTTTCCCAGCAGTCCTAAGCATTAGATGTTATAATTGTTCCCATTTTACAGATGGAAAACTGGAGTCACAAACTGGTAAGTTGCCCACAGTCACATAGCCAACAAGAGGTAGAACAGTGATTTTATTTCACAAGGTCATATCACATTTATCTTCTTAAATACTCTACTGTGCTGTTTCTCTAAACTGAAATACCTTAATTTATTGATTCTAAAATGCACTTTTTTCATAGTTTGACATCTCCAAAATCAGAATACATCCAACACTGAAAACACCATTACTTCCCACTGGCCTGGCACATTTTTTAAAAAATATATCATAAACTTAGATGTTACCTCCAGTTTCATGAAAGGAAAAAAAAATGCAACTTTCAGCATTTCAGCCAATAAATCATTTGAGGAAGGAATATGAGTCTTAGTTATTTTCTGAAAAACTTTTTTTTGAGACTTTCTATAAAATAAAAAAGTGTCAGCATCAAAATTTACAGAGGGCATCATTGTCTTTGAAGAAATCATGGAGTTGAGAATGTTGTATCACCAATGTTTTTGTAGGCACAAAGGCTGGTGTTATGCAGAAAACATAGGCCTTGATGACTCAGTCAAAGTCTAATCATATATATACTTCGAAGTCTGAAAGGATATTTTCAAAAGTTTTAAAATACTGAGGGATAAGAAATTCATTGTAACTTTTTTTGTTGTTCTTTCCATTGTGTATATAAATTAATTGTACATTTTACAATTGTTGCTATCTTGGCTATAATGAAATATAATAAGCAAAGATTTCAACCCACATGACAGAGACTTTCACCAAATATCTATTATCCTTTTTTCCTTTAGGATTGAATTGTTTTTCTCTGCTATATGTGTCTCTGCCTCCTCTCTCAATTTTGAGTATACTGAAACCAACTAAGACCATAGTTCCCAGCATCCCTTGAAGCTAAATGAATCATATGACCACATTCTGGCCAATGTTTGAGGTGGAAGTGGTAGTGCAACTTCTAGGTTGTACTCGGAAGGGGAAGAGTCAGCTGTCTCATTTCTTTTCTCACATTCCTGTTTATTGGAATGTGGCAGCATTTCAAGCATCCATTTGAGACTGTGAGATGCCAGCCACATTCTTAGTTTGTGGAATCACAGAAAGAAGGAGCCAACTCTGTGTCTTACAGTGAATGTGACAAGTAAATACTAAAGAATACCCAACTAAAGATTCCTGAGTTATGATTGGTGGAAAAAGCGAAGACTTTTTTTTTTCCTAGAAGGCTATATTTTATCTAGAGTTTATATGTTAATTAGGATTTATGTGTTCTGAAATTTACTATCAAAGCATAAGAAACCAAGAAATACATTTTCAAGAGGAAGAGATATTTTCTAAAAAATATTCTTCAATTTTAGTTACACAGAACACAAAGGTTGAGATCACAGCCACTGAGTTTATACTCTAATAAAAATCCAGTATCTTAACCATATATCTTGCCCTGATTAAATTATGAAGACTTAAAATATCTGAAACTTTGTCAGATATGGGAAGAAGAACTCTAAAAGGAAACATTTTTTCTCAATTGTTATAAAGTATAATTTACTATTAACTTTGGCAGGCTTGTGTATGGTGTGTATGTATGTGTGTGGGTGCATGCACATACATATGCATGTGGGTGGGTAGGAGACAGAGCTAGGATTTAATAAAACATGTTTTAAGGTTTTAATTTAGATTAATATTTCTATTAAAATATAAAACAGAGCCTTTTAAAAACAGAGCCTTTCATTCCCCCCTCCACCAAAGAAAGCATTTTGTTTTATAACCTACCTTAAGGAAATGAGATGTAAGATTTTACTAAAGAGCTTATCTTGGCAAAATTAGAGTTGGGGCACTTCCAAGTTCCCACATGGAATATAAATCCTCATGAGAGATGACCTTTTCATTTGGAGTCAGATATTTGGCTAAGGTGAGGAGTCAGTAGATGAAGAATTACATCAAAAACACATGAAGTTTAATAGGTGAAACTGTACCAAAACATAATGCAACGGCCATGAATTACTTTGTTCCTTAAATTAATTATTATAAAAAGGAACTCATTTATATTTGCCTCAAAAAGTGTATGTTTTAGAGCAGAAATTATAACAGCTTCATATAAAAACCATATTTTTATAAATATAACTTTTTAGGAATAATCTTAATATTAGCTATGATAATATTATTATTATGGATCATGATATTTGCAAAGTGCTGGAACCGATGTTAAGTACTTTGCATACACTTATGTTAATATTTTCATCTAACAATTTCTCAAGATGAGGAAACTGAGGTTCATAGAAATTAACTTGCCCAGGGTCATACCAATGGTAAATGATAGTGATAAAATTAAAATCAGGTCCGAGGGGTGCCTAGTGGCTCTTCTGCCTTCAGCTCAGGTCATGATCCCAGAGTCCCGGGATCAAGCCCTACATCAGGGCTCTCTGCTTAGTGGGGAGTCTGCTTCTCCCCTACATCTGCCTGCTACTCCCTTGCTTGGTGTGTGTGCACGCTCTCTCCCGCTCCGTGTCAAATAAATAAAATCTTAAAAAAAATCAGCTCCACATCCAGTCCCTTTCTTCTGTACCACAAAGATTCATATTGGACTAACAGCAAAATTAGACGATATGAGGAATTTTAGTATATTTAAAATGAGAAAGGGTATTCTAGATTGAGTGAAATAACTAAGGATTGCTTAGTCAAGGTACAGGATATATACACCTGAGTTCATTTATATAATGCTGCCTAAATATTATCTCGATCTAACCTTTCTACACATTTAACTGTTCATATTATACTTTCTGGCTATCTGAAGGCAATCACTCACATATAGACAGGATTTTGTACGTGTTTTAGTAATTAGCTTTCCTCTTTTGTGCTTTAGATGTAAGCTATATAAGTGCTTTTATGTATGTGTTTATACAAACATACTCAAAGGTATTAAAATAACAGATGATGCTACTTGTTGTCTAGAGTTTTATCAAAAGAAAGTACAATATATGAGAAAAA